>NC_091131.1:32260802-32561740 GCF_040183065.1 Periplaneta americana | reverse complement strand
TTGTAACCTCTCGAAAGTGAATCTCTGTGCTTCTTATACAACTTTTGAGGCCACTGAATATCCGTGAACTCAGCCATTTCGATACAACAGCTTCACTCTACAAGCTTGAGTTACCTATTTAGGTACCTCAGGTTTTTTGAAGCAAATGCTTCAGAGCAAGAAGCAAAACTCCGTTTTATTAATAAGTAATGCGAGGAAACTATTACGTGCTGACTCCTTGCTCAAAGGTGAAGGAAATTCTTGATGAGCAAGCTCATTTTCCTCAACTTTATTAATAGGAAAAGGAGGAAGCTCACAAAATTTGAAGCAAACTCATCTTCCTCATATTTATTAATACCACCCATTGTATAACTTTGCCTGAGGATGCCTGAATGGGCGAAAACGTTTGCAATATGTAATTTATATGTATAAAACTTAATGACCATATAATATAAGTCATTATTTTACATTGATTTGTCATTTGACTGAGTAACAAATATTATATCTATAGTTTTTATGACACTAACAGCAAAACAAAACAATACTTGTCTATGTATTGTAAAGGGACATCATTTTATTTTTACTAACATTTTTAACATTAACCTGGCTATACCTTTGGATTAACGCTCGAGAACCGGAAACACCGTTAGCTATCCCCTTCCACGACTGGAGTTCGATGATACTGGCGTAAAATACAAACAAATCACTTTACTAGGTATAGGAGGGTAGGAAAATAGTTCATCCATTTACGTAAACTAGGAAATATTGCAATTTTGGGGTTTGATAATTGTCATTAGGTTTTTGTTTAATCAAAATACAGTACTGCATTAACAATAAGTGTTTTTACTCATGAACCGAGTTATCCATGCGAACGTATTCATTATGCAGTATATATTATACTTTCTACAGCACATTAGCGTACAATATAGAGAATGAGGTTAAATTGAAAATAATAATATGGATATTTAAACGTATTTTTGAAAAATGGTGGCGATTCATTTCGAAACAAACTTCAGTTCTTTCGTGCATATTACCGCACTATAGACTATTGCATCTAATTCCAATTACCAGTTTCGTTCTTCGTACTAGTAATTCATGTTGAAATAATTATGTACCTACTCTATAAAAGAGTACCTTAGGTACGTACTGTAAATTCAATATTCACTTCTGCCCGATCCGAAAAGATAAAATTACTCAGACATGCTATCTACTGTCCGTCCAAGTGATTTTGTCGCAGGGACATAGAAGGGGGGGGGGAATCACGTGACAGTTAATTACTTAACGAGGCACTTTTATTTAAGTTATTTTAAGCAGTTGTTGTTTACTAATGCCAGGCGTTTGACAATAAAGTCATTTCACCTCTTGCACTCCAATATTTTTCAAAGATATTATCATGACTGAAGCACAGATTTTGAGGTGTTCCGAATCCATTTCTTGGTTTGAGTTGCACAATGGGCAGTTAGGGGACTGATATATTCCAATTCTATGCAGGTGTTTGGCCAAACAATCATGGCCTGTTGCCAATCTAAATGCAGCTACAGACGAGTTTCGTGGTAAATCGGGAATTAACTGTGGATTTTGATGCAGAGAGTTCCATTTTTCCCCTTGGGATTGAGTTATCAAATTTTGTTTGTTGAAGTCTAAGTATGTAGATTTAATAAATCTCTTCACAGAGTAATACGTAGATTTAGTAACAGGTCTGTAAGTAGCAGTGCTGCCCTTCTTTGCTAAAGCATCCGCATTCTCGTTTCCCAGGATTCCACAATGGGATGGTATCCATTGGAATACAATTCTTTTATTGAGTGATATTAATTGAGAGAGCATTTTATTTATTTCTGCTGTTTGAGATGAAGGTGTGTGTTTAGAGACGATTGATAGAATAGCTGCTTTGGAGTATGACAATAATAAACAGTTGTATAATATTACGTAGACGTCCAATTCCTAACAGAAATTAATGTTTTCAAAAAGAGCTAAGACAGCCCAGCCACTAGCCTTTATAGAGGGGCGAGCAGAAGCAGGTGAGGGAAATCGGGATGCGACGTAGGCAAACGGACGACAGTACCTGTGCGAAAACATGATTCAATATTGAAACCTCTTTCGTTACTGGAAAACGTGAACATATTTCTGGAACGTACTATACTCACTAACTCAGTAATGCTTACTATATGCGGCTTTGGTTCTGTGTGGAGGACAGTTGGAACTTCATTAGTAGAAGGGGTGGGAGTGAAGTACATTCAAAAACTCAGGTACAATAAAATTTGAAGTAAAAATAAAATGATGTCCCTGTACATATTCGAGGGTATCATGCCAGAAGGGCGTATCAACAAAACTACAAGTTTACATTCGAGCCGTATAAATATGGAATGATTTTTCCTATCCTTGTCTACATAACAAGGTACTTTCTCTGATTCTTCTTCACGTCCATTGTAATTCTCAAACGACTGTTTTCAAACATACAGTAGCGTGCAAATTAATCCGAACAACGTAATTACTTATGCAAAAACACTCAAACGGGATAAAAAAAAGGATCTAAGGCATACCTCAGTAATCTATGTGGCCTCCCTTGTTCCTAATAACAGCTCTGAGACGATATGGCATAGATTCCACTAATTTCCCACAAATATTCTTCATTTCTTCATCGCAAAACCATACACCAATGAGGGCAGAAATCATCTTCTCCTTTGTAGAACAATCAATTTTTTGTATTCCTGTTTTGCAAATTTACCACAAGTTCTCAATGGGGTTGATGTCGGGTGAGTTGCCTGGCCAGGGGAGTACCTGAATATTCATCTTGTTGAAGAATTCTGTAGTTTGAGACGTATGGCATGGTGCCAGGTCTTGTTGGAACACACCTCTGCCATCCGGAAATGATTTTTGCAGCTGGGGTACGATTCTGGTTTCCAATAAGTGAACATATTTGTCAGAATTCATCATTCCCTTGATAGATATTAATTAATGCTCCAGGCCCTTCATGTGTAAAAAAACGCCAAAACATTACTTTAGGGGGGTGTTTGAGTGCCTGTTGGAGATGAGCTGCTGTTACTTTTTCGGATCCTTTCCGTACGTAAGAAACATGGTGGCCGTGGACCTCGAAATGAGACTCATCGGAGAAAAGTACATTCTTCCAGTCATTCACTGTCCAGTGTTGATGTAATTTTGCCCACATTAAGCGTTTTTTGCACATAACAGGGGTTAGCACTGTTGCTTCTTAATAGGCTTACGAGCCCTTCGTCCAGCTTCCAAAAGCCTACGCCGCACTGTTGTGACGTGATTATTCGCCCCAGTGGTAGCCATTAACTCGCGGGTAAAGTCGACAGCAGTTAGTCTAGGATTTAATTTACTTTTCCTGACAATTAAACGATCATCTGCAGGTGAGGTCTTCCTTTTCCGGCCACAGTTTCCTTTTTTCTGGGGTGTGATGGATCCAGTCTCCCTGTATCGTTTTATCATCGAATTAACAGTAGCCAAACCGATGTGACATTCTGCAGCAATTTGCCTCTGTGTCATAGAAGAATGTTCTGCTAATCTTATAATTTTAGACCGCTTTCGTGGAGTTGTATCCATTTGTGAAGACGACAGAATGTAGGCTACACAGGATTGCAGTATTAAGTCTTCAACACAACTGAAATCCTTATAAGTACAAAACGACAGGCAAAATGTCACATATTATAAAAATAATAATAACGACAGACCTTCAACAATGGAATTACACGTACTATGGTATGAGCAGCTGTGAGGCCAACAATAACAGAAAATGTAAAAAAATATCGTGTTCGGATTAATTTGCACGCTACTGTAAATAGGTTCCAGAAAAATATTTCAATAAGACAAAATTTGTTGATACCCATAACGGTATAATGTCCTCGATATTATAAAAACAGATATAGTGTACACGGAGTATCCCTTACCTCGGATTTGATTCATCGGAGTTCGCTGGATCATACAGAAGGCCTCCATGAGGACACAAAAGGACGCCGTTCACAATGAAGGACTCTGGATCTTTTCGACTAGGGTCCCTGTAACAAAAATATATATTAATAATACCTCGTAATTACAACTGGATTATCATATCAAAGTAACAAACTGAAGTACAGTGAGTATTTTTAGAAATGTATAACAATCCTTAAGGTTCAATAGCCTATATCAATTTAAAATGTACCATGCTTTACTACCAGTTACAATCAATACTTACTTACTGGCGTTTAAGGAACCCGGAGGTTCATTGCCGCCCTCACATAAGCCCGCTATCGGTCCCTATCCTGTGCAAGATTAATTCAGTCTCTGTCATCATATCCCACCTCCCTCAAGTCCATTTTAATATTATCTTCCCATCTACGTCTCGGCCTCCCAAAAGGTCTTTTTCTCTCCGGTCTCCCAACTAACACTCTATATGCATTTCTGGATTCGCCCATACGTGCTACATGCCCTGCCCATCTCAAACGTCTGGATTTAATGTTCGTAATTATATCAGGTGAAGAATACAATGCGTGCAGTTCTGTGTTGTGTAACTTTCTTCATTCTCCTGTAACTTCATCCCTCTTAGCCCCAGATATTTTCCTAAGCACCTTATTCTCAAAGTGAGAGTCCAAGTTTCACAACCATAAAGAACAACCGGTAATATAACTGTTTTATAAATTCTAACTTTCAGATTTTTTGGCAGCAGACTGGATGATAAAAGCTTCTCAACCGAATAATAATAGGCATGTCCCATATTTATTCTGTGTTTAATTTCCTCCCGAGTATCATTTATATTTGTTACTGTTGCTCCAAGATATTTGAACTTCTCCAACTCTTCAAAAGATAAATTTCCAATTTTTATATTTCCATTTCGTACAATATTCTCGTCACGAGACAATCATTATACTTTGTCTTTTCGGGATTTACTTCCAAACCTATTATTATTATTATTACTATTATTATTATTATTATTATTATTATTATTATTATTGATGTTACAATCAATAATAATAATAATAATAATAATAATAATAATAATAATAATAATAATAATAATAATAATATAGAAAGCGATACTGCCAACTTAATAACACAATTACTTTTAAAATAAACGTCAAATCACTTCTAAATATTTCGTTTTGTCGCTTCAACCAAGTTTCTCTTTCCTCTTACAGATCTTTCATAGTTGTTGCACTTCATTCTACCGAGCATGTCTCCATTGCATACATCGCTGACTAGTAATATATTTCACTAATCAGACTTCATATGCATACAAACAATTGTTCTTCCTCTGACATAATATATCATCCAGTGACATGTACTGCCTGATAATAGATGTAGCCTACATATCAGCCATACCTCAATCAGAGGTAAAATAATTAATAATGATTTTCTGTAACCCAGTGAGCCAGTTTCGGAGTCTCACAATGTGCTCTCATCTGGCTAGTCAACGATCTGGTTTAATCATATCTCTTCCGGGACACGTAGAGTTACAACTTAGAATATTCCCTTGTGTAGGTACTACCCTTCACGAAGGGGTGAGTTTTTCTTCCCGTTTCTCCATATACATATTAACAGTCCCTAGAGGAAGAGTGTCTCTCCTAGATATTACATGTCAGATTCAACAGCTCGGAGAGCTGTAACAGTAGATTTATTTACGTAGATGAGACACGTCGTTCAAGACCTTAAGAATGTGATACAAAGCGAATGTGCATGGATTTTGCTCTCCGTTTTAAGAATGGGAAATTCGATACAAACTAGTAATATACAAATTTATCTTTTGAAGAGGTGGAGAAGTTCAAATATCTGGGAGCAACAGTAAAAAATATAAATGATACTCGGGAGGAAATTAAACACAGAATAAATATGGGAAATGCCTATTATTATTCGGTTGAGAAACTTTTATCATCCAGTCTGCTGTCGAAAAATCTGAAAGTTAGAATTTATAAAACAGTTATTTTACCGGTTGTTCTGTATGGTTGTGAAACTTGGACTCTCACTTTGAGAGAAGAACATAGGTTAAGGGTGTTTGAGAATAAGGTGCTTAGGAAAATATCTAGGGTTAAGAGGGATGAAGTTACAGGAGAATGGAGAAAGTTACACAACACAGAACTGCACGCATTGTATTCTTCACCTGACATAATTACGAACATTAAATCCAGACGTTTGAGATGGGCAGGGCATGTAGCACGTATGGGTGAATCCAGAAATGCATATAGAGTGTTAGCTGGGAGGCCGGAGGGAAAAAGACCTTTAGGGAGGCCGAGACGTAGATGGGAAGATAATATTAAAATGGATTTGAGGGAGGTGGGATATGATGATAGAGAATGGATTAATTTTTCTCAGGATAGGGACCAATGGCGGGCTTATGTGAGGGCGGCAATGAACCTCCGGATTCCTTAAAAGCCAGTAAGTAAGTAACTAGTAATATACATTCGGAAATGTGGATAACTTTCATTTTTCCTGATTAAAGTGTAAGTAAAAAGAGATACAATTTTAAAATATCCCGTGACATCCAACATTTCTGAATTTTTTTTTTATTACGGAGGAGGGCTCGAAAGCTTGCGCCGCAGCCTGAGGCTCATTGTGCTGGATGATAGTTTTAAGTCCGTAGGACCGCATTCTGTAAGTATCGTGATTCAATGTTTGGTGCTATCTATCGATTTACCTACACATCACAAAGTTCTGACGGAGTCCGCTACGAAAGCCCTTCCGTCCCCCTGGGACTTCTGTAACTTCCTCAACTCGATGTCATTTTTATTAAAGTCACAGTACTACATCCTCTGTCGACCTGAAACTATTGAAAGATATAGATGAACTTGAAATTTATAAAGACGAAATGAGCCCGAGGCTAAGCGCCAAAAGTTTGCCTAACAATCCTGCTTCAAATGGTTTAGTGGGAAGACCTCGGGAAAAAATCCAACTAGGTAACTTGTCTCAAACAGGATTTGAAGGCGAGCCCGCTCGTTTTATAGTCAGACATGTCAACCGTTTCTCTATAGGGGTAGATACGTTTGTAAGTTACTTTACTTATCGACTTTATTATCAAGAAACACAATGAAAAAGGAATCTATTTGTTGGATTCGTTGTCGTCCAGGCTGTTTGTCGTGGTCCATACCATAATCCTTATCGTGGTCTTTAACGTAGTTCTTGTGATCCTTGTCGTGATCTTTGCCCTTTCCATGATCTTTGCTGTGGTCCTTATCGTAGTCCTTGCTGTGTTTGTCCGGTACTAAATTTATTTGAAAATATAGCAGAACCTCAATTATCGACCCCCTGATTAACAGTTTTGCGGATTATCCATCACTAAAAAAGAGCACGTTTTTAAAAGTCGTATACAATAATGTCTCACATGGTTCTTCGCTACATTTTGAATCGTGCCTACCACAATCAGCGTAACTTCGATGAATGCGTAACTTTCGTTTTTAAGGTTATTTTACGCTTAATCAACAACTTAGGTTATTTAGCGTCTGAATGACATGAAGGTGATAATGTCGGTGAAATGAGTCCGAGGTCCACCACCGATAGTTACCCAGCATTTGCTGATATTGGGTTGAGGGAAAACTCCGGAAAAAACCTCAACCAAGTAACTTTCCCCGACCGGGAATCGAACCCGGGACACCTGGTTTCCCGGCCAGACGCGCTAACCGTTACTCTACAGGTGTGTTCTCCTTTGTTTCTGTGTCAAATTTGATTAAATATTTTGACTCTCTTTGGATTATCATAAAAATATTTTGACTCTCTTGCCCGAATAAAAAGAATATCAGTCACAGAAAAGTGTAGAAAAAAGAAACCTACTATTACAGCATCTTCAATTGCGCCAACGAATTTAAGTTCAATAAAACTAATAATATCCAGATTTTTTTTTTCCCCCCATTTGTCGTTCACTGCGTCCCGTCCATTAAAACAGATGTCCACACCTGTGGAGTAACGGTCAGCGCGTCTGGCCGCGAAACCAGGTGGCCCGGGTTCGAATCCCGGTCGGGGCAAGTTACCTGGTTGAGGTTTTTTCCCGGGTTTTCCCTCAACCCAATACGAGCAAATGCTGGGTAACTTTCGGTGCTGGACCCCGGACTCATTTCACCGGCATTATCACCTTCATATCATTCAGACGCTAAATAACCTAGATGTTGATACAGCGTCGTAAAATAACCCAATAAAATAAAAATAAAATAAATTAAAACAGATACTTGAGGTTGTACTGTAATATTGATTTCCCCATTTTACAAGTGACTTTTATTACACGTTAGAAAGAATTAATAAAAAAAAATAGTAGGCTACTATATAGGACACAATATGAAACACACTAGAATATAATATGAAAGAAGAATTGGTAGATCAAACAAGAGATGAGCGGACCAATGACATACAGTGTCTATCATTCTTATTCGTACATATCTATTTAACCCAATAATACAACCTTATGTAGAAAATAAAGATATTCATATACTAATAGCAGTGTACCATGCTTTAAAATCCATTTCTTAGAAAGTTAATTTACAACCAGTTTTAATTTTAAGCCCTAAATAACAAAAATATTAATAAAAACATTACTTTGAAAGTAAAACTGTATGTCATTTATATTCGTACACTTGAGTAATGTTGACTTATTCGGGGGTGCCGTGCCTTAATGGTAACAGCGAGTGTGCATTACCGCGTGCTCTAGGGTTTGTTTTGCTTCAGCAGTCAGTCCTGTTCAAAATGGGCAAGTCGAAGGAACTCAGTGCCGAGCTGAAGGAGGCGATAGTTAGACTGGCTCTTAAAGGTTATTATTTAAGGAAAATAGGCGATACAGTAAATAAAAGCCATTCCACGGAACAATACGTGATTAATAAATTCAAATACCGTGGATCTACTGCAAATCAGAAGAGGAAACCAAAAGAAAAAATACTAAATGAGAGGGAAGAACGTTTTATAATAAGACAGATAAAATCGAATCCACGGTTAAGTGTGCCGAAACTACGTCCTCTCGTGACGAAAACCACAAGGAAGACTGTTAGTGAATCAACGGTGCGACGTGTCCTATATAAATATGGATTTCATGGTAGAAGGATAAGAAAAAGGCCCTTCGTAAATAGGAAAAATCGAGCTTTAAGAATTAAATTTGCTAAAGCTCATATAAATAAGGAACAAGAATTTTGGGACAGTGTTATTTGGTCGGATGAGATCAAGATTAATCTTTTCGGATCCGATGGTGTCCATAGTGTGTGGAGGAAGAAGAATGAGGCCGATAAAGTAGATAACACTCTTCCCACTGTGAAACATAGAGGTGGCTCCATAATGATTTGGGTCTGTATGTCCTCGAAAGGCGGGGGTAACATCGACTTCATTGATGGAATTATGGACAAAGTGGTCTACAACAACATCTTGAAAAATAATGTCAAGGAAAGTGCAATAAAAATGGGTTTGCCGCCTGTCTACATTTTCCAACAAGACAGCGACAGCAAACATACGGCCGAAATGAACAAACACTGGTTGATGTGGAACGTTCTCAAACAACTCCATACTCCTCCTCAATCACCCGATCTGAATCCTATCGAGCATTTGTGGTCCAGACTTAAGGAAAATGTACATAAAAATACAGTTTCGTCCAAAGAACACCTCAAAACTGTTGTGCTAGAAGAATGGCGACAGTTCACTCCGCAGCAATGTAAAACATTGGTAAATTCCATGCAGAGAAGGTGCCAGGCAGTGATCAAAGCCAGAGGATATGCAACCAGGTATTAGAACGTAATTGTTCATGTTATTTCTATATAGTTATTTAATTTTGTTACTAAGTGTACGAATATAAATGACAGGTAGAGAAATTATATATTTTGTTAAATTTTGTTTATTTATAGTTTACGGTACATATAGAATTTATTTTTTTGTTTTATTTGTATTCATAATGCTACTGAACAGAATTTTCAAAGAGAAATATAATACTTTCATTTCATGTGTCTTTCATCATCAAAGTTGTTACATATTTTCACCTGTACGAATAAGACTGATAGACACTGTATCATCTGAAGACATACGGTATTGCTCAAAGCGTGAAGAAGAAATCTGTAACACAGGTCAACTTTACTTCTTCTTCTTGCAACTAAGGATCTTATCTGCCTTAAAAATCCAAATCTCGCCCAGATTTCAACTCTGCGAATCTAAGAAAGCACGCTTGCTAACAATTCGATCTCTGACGACTAAAGAGTTCTACCTTCGCTACATCCATAAGCGTCATAATTGTAAGCCTCGAGACACCTAGTCCACATACGTCACACGTGTGTTTTGAAAGCATCTTTCACTCTGGAAAGAGTTGAAATAACTGCGAACAGGGGCGCGTTCTTAAAACCACACAAGCGCTACTTGGCGGCAAGCAATTGGAGGAAAAATTCTACCCTGCCTTCCCTAGGTTGCGTTTTTATATACAAACTAAACAAAACGTTTTAACACGGAGAGGAGACAGGAAAAAAACAAGCTCTTGCACTGTTCCACACTCAACTCTAACTCTCAGGGGAAGCCAGCAATTGCCCATCGTGGAAAATATGGATTAATAAAAACATGCATGATGTTGACGTCCCTTTCCAATGTTCACTGAGGTAGATATAACAGACAGAGGTCGCGGGCGAAATTGGGAGGGAAGATAATTTAAACAACCTTCTGTACGCTACACTCAGCATCACACACTGTTGATACAAACACAACGTGTTAACACCCTCGAGGATAATGTCGAACTTAACGCGGGACACAAAGAATGACGAGTGACGTAGTAGATTCGTTTTCAGTCTACCTTCAGCTACACGATTATTAAGATGGCTGTCTGTGAATAAACGGCCTCAGTAATATGTATTCCAGAACAGCCCCTAGTCCATTCAGCCTCTTGTCAAATTGAGTTCCGCGCCTTTCCCGGCATTAAAAGCGGTCGGAGCGTGGTTATTATTATTATTATTATATTGGGTTATTTTACGACGCTTTATCAACATCTAGGTTATTTAGCGTCTGAATGAAATGAAGATGATAATGCCGGTGAAATGACTCCGGGGTCCAGCACCGAAAGTTACCCGGCATCTGCTCGTATTGCGTTGAGGGAAAACCCCGGAAAAAACCTCAACCAGGTAACTTGCCCCGACCGGGATTCAAACCTGGGCTACCTGGTTTCGCGGCCAGACGCGCTGACCGTTACTCCACAGGTGTGGACTCGGAGCGTGGTGCCGAACACACCACCTCATTCTAGTGCAGAGGTCAAGAAAACATACGAATCTTTTCCGTGTCTTCGGTTGTTTCTGGATGTTTATTCGGTTCTGTCAGTTTCTTTTGCAGGCTCCCTATGTCAACATTTGGGTCACCTGTATTTTCCAAGTTCCAATTATAACATACTGTGCATGCTCAGTATGTTGTAACTGGAACTTGGAAAATACAGATAGCCTAAATTTTGTTTCTGGGATTGTACATTTTTATTACAGGAATTTTGAAGCTATATTATTATTATTATTATTATTATTATTATTATTATTATTATTATTATTATTAGGCCTACTACCTTTGGAGAGGGCGAGACGTAGATGGGAGTATAATACTAAAATGGATTTGAGGGAGGTGGGATGTAACGATAGACACTGGATTAATCTTGCTCAGGATAGGCACCGATGGTGGGCTTATGTGAGGGCGGCAATGAACGTCCGGGTTCTGTAAAAGCCATTTGCAAGTAAGTAATTATTATTATTATTATTATTATTATTATTATTATTATTACTACTACTACTACTACCTTTGGGGAAGGCGCGACGTAGATGGAAGTATAATATTAAAATGGATTTGAGGGAGGTGGGATGATGATAGACACTGGATTAATCTTGCTCAGGATAGAGACCGATGGAGGGCTTATGTGAGGGCGGCAAAGAACTTCCGAGTTCTGTAAAAGCCATTTGCAAGTAAGTAAGTATTATTATTATTATTATTATTATTATTATTATTATTATTATTATTATTATTAGCCCTACTATCTTTGGGGAGGGCGAGACGTAGATGGACGCATAATATTAAAATGCATTTGAGGGAGGTGGGATATGATGATAGAGACTGGATTAATCTTGCTCAGGATACGCACCGATAGCGATCTTATGTGAGGGCGGCAATGAACCTCCGTGTTCTGTAAAAGCCATTTGCAAATAAGTAATTATTATTATTATTATTATTATTATTATTATTATTACCTACTTACTTACATAATTACTTACTTACTTACTTACATACTTACTGGCTTTTAAGGAACCCGGAGGTTCATTGCCGCCCTCACATAAGCCCGCCATTGGTCCCTATCCTGAGCAAAATTAATCCATTCGCTATCATCATATCCCACCTCCCTCAAATCCATTTTAATATTATCTTCCCATCTACGTTTCGGCCTCCCTAAAGGTCTTTTTCCCTCCGGCCTCCCAACTAACACTCTAACACTCTATCTATTATTATTAATATTCTTATTATTATTATTATTATTATTATTATTATTATTATTATTATTATTATTATTATTATTAGGCCTACTACCTTTGGGGAGGGCGAGACGTAGATGGGAGTATAATACTAAAATGGATTTGAGTGAGGTGGAATATGATGGTAGAGACGAGATTAATCTTGCTCAGGATAGGGACCGATGGCGGGCTTATGCGAGGGCGGCAATGAACCTCTGGGTTCTGTAAAACCCATTTGCAAGTAAGTAATTATTATTATTATTATTATTATTATTATTATTATTATTGTTATTATTATTATTATTATTATTATTATTATTATTATTATTATTATTATTATTATACTTCATTTTAATTCGCTACTGAGCCAGGTATAATACACACCTGGTCTTATGAAGTTAGATACTTCAGTACTTAGAAGGCACGTTACTGCATATAATAAATACATTTTATACAAGTACTTGTAGTATTGTATACTTGTAGTATTGTATTAAGTCATATCAATCACTTAAGAAGGAAACAGGCAAAATTCAATTTCTTACAGAATCCAGTTGAGGCGAATAGAGATAATTATTTCGATGAAAGACGAGAAGCAAGTCGTACACTTAGGAATAAAGAGAAATTAGCCTACTTGAAGGAAAAACTGAATGAGGTAGAAACAAATATTAAAAATAAAAACACTAGAGATTTATATAAGGGCATAAAGGAATTCAAGAATGGATATCCGGCAAGGGTAAACGTGATCAAGGATGAGAATGGTGACTTCCTTGCAGACGCTCATTCAATCCTGAACAGATGGAAAAACTATTTTGGACAACTACTAAATATACATAGGCCAAATAGAAATGATCGGGACGAAATTGAAATACAAACTGCTGAGCCATTTATGCCTGAACCCAAACTTTCTGAAGTCGAAATTGCGATAGAAAATCTGAAAAAGTACAAGTTTCCAGGTATCGATCAAATTCCAGCAGAATTAATACGAGAGGGTGGAAGCGCATTATTTAATGAAATTTATAAGCTTGTACTTGCTATTTGGGAAAAGGAAATTGTACCAGAACAATGGAAGGAGTCCATTATCGTACCTATCTTTAAGAAAGAGGACAAGACTAACTGTGGTAACTTTCGAGGAATATCACCTTTGTTGACGACGTACAAAATTTTGTCCAATATTCTTCTGACAAGATTAACTCCATATGTAGATGAAATTAGTGGGGACCATCAGTGTGGTTGTAGGCGTAATAGATCAACTATTGATCAGAATTTCTGTAGTCGACAGATATTGGAGGAAAAAATGGGAGTATAAAGGTACAGTACATCAGTTATTTATAGATTTAAAAAAGGCACATGATTCGGTTAAGAGAGAAGCTTTATATAACATTCTTATTGAATTTGGTATTCCCAAGAAACTAGATCGATTAATTAAAATGTGTCTCAATGAAACTTACAGCAGAGTCCGTATAGGCCAGCTTCTATCTGATGCTTTTCCAATTCACTGCGGGCTCAAGCAGGGAGATGCACTATCACCTTTCCTTTTTACAACTTCGCTCTACAATATACTATCAGGAAAGTTCACGATAACACAGAGGGTTTGGAATTGAACGGGTTACATTAGCTTTTTGTCTATGCGGATGACGTGAATATGTTAGGAGAAAATCCACAAACGATTAGGGAAAACACGGAAATTTTACTTGAAGCAAGTAAAGCGATAGGTTTGGAAGTAAACCCCGAAAAGACGAAGTATATGATTATGTCTCATGACCAGAATATTCTACGAAATGGAAATATAAAAATTGGACATTTATCTTTCGAAGAGGTGAAAAAATACAAATATCTTGGAGCAACAATAACAAATATAAACAACACTCGGGAAGAAATTAAACGCAAAATAAATATGGGAAATGCGTGTTATTATTCGGTTGAGAAGCTCTTGTCATCTAATCTGCTGTCAAAAAATCTGAAAGTTAGAATTTATAAAACAGAGGAACACATATTAAAGGTATTTGAGAATAAGGTTCTTAGGAAAATATTTGGGGCTAAAAGGGACGAAGTTACAGGAGAATGGAGAAAGTTACACAACGCAGAGCTGCACGCATTTTATACTTCACCTGACATAATTAGGAACATAAAATCCAGACGTTTGAGATGGGCAGGACATGTAGCACGTATGGGCGAATCCAGAAATGCATATAGAGTGATAGTTGGGAGGCCGGAGGGAAAAAGACCTTTGGGGAGGCCGAGACGTAGATGGGATGATAATATTAAAATGGATTTGAGGGAGGTGGGATATTATGGTAGAGACTGGATTAATCTTGCTCAGGATGGGGACCAATGGCGGGCTTATGTGAGGGCGGCAATGAACCTCCGAGTTCCTTAAAAGCCAGTAAGTAAGTAAGGCACAATTCATTTGGCAAACATTCTAATATATTCACACATAAAAAATATTCGTGAAGAAGTAAAAGCAAAGTTACTAAGATAAACCAAGGTAACTTATAATTTGAAATATATTACATTCATGGTTCAAAAGTTCTTAAAAGTCGTGTTTTCGGAAAAAGAAAAACATGTGGATATTTTTCGAAATTCCAAGAAACGTGCACTGTAAATTTTGTCAATATTTGCGTCAACCTACGTGTGGATCAAGCTCCTTTGACAAAAGTAGTACACAAAATTGTTACAGAAAGACTGTCGGCCACTTTCAAGAATGCTTTAAGATCATTCACTACCCCGTCTTACAAGCAAACGTTCTCATAGAGGCAGATAAAAAAAGTTATTTTTTTTTCCACCATGTTAATAATGTCAAAACATGTGCTTATATAAATTTTGGCCACTCGAGTGCAATTACGACGGCCGCTCAGAAAGTAAGTTTGCCTGGGGCCGTGTACAGAAAGAAAACACAATTTTTGGAAAGATTTATTGGAAGAGATACAGCAATTGTTGAGCTATTTTTCAATATATTCTCCACCGGAATTGAGACATTTTTCATACGATGAGATCAATTTTTGTATTCCTGTGTCGTAGAAGTCTGCTGCCTGGGATCGGAACCAGCGTGTGACAGCAGTCTGTACCTCCCTGTTGGTCCCAGGCTATGACAAATATCTCAATTCCGGCGGGGAATATGTTGATAAATAGCTCAACAATTGCTTTATCTGTTCCAATAAAATATATATCCATGAAATTGTGTTTTACTTTCTGTAAACGGCTCCAGAGAAACTTACTTTCGGTACGACCCTTGTAATCGAGCTCGAATGGTCAAAATTTTTATAAGCACTTGTGTTGACATCATTAACATGGCGGAAGAAAAAAATTAACTTTTTTATCTGCACCCATGAGAATGTTTACTTGTTAGATGAAATCTGCTATGAACATCATATTCATTTCTCCCATTAACATACTTACTTACTTACTTATGGCTTTTAAGGAACCCGTAGGTTCACTATCGCTCTTACATAAGCCCGCCATCGGTCCCTATCCTGTGCAAGTTTAATCCAGTCTCTAACATCATATCCCAGCTCCCTCAAATCTGTTTTAATATTATCTTCCCATCTCGTCCCATTAACATAGTAATTAAATATAAAAGCGATGTAAAAATGTTTGCTAACGAAAGTACTACAAAATAAACAGTTATTGTTAATATAAATTCGCGTTAGGCGTCACGAAAATCATTTCCAATACTGTAATTAAGCTAAAATATAAACAATGTTTTTCCAAGCATTTGAGTATAAAGTATAATTTCTGTTCTCTACCCCGCGTCTAAACTCTAAGTGCCATATTCATAGACTTTCTTGGCGCGAGCTTCCGGTGGATGATCAGCGAACTAACGTTTTTCGTATTCATAAACCAGTGTTAGCGATATGATATGATATGAATCCTGTACAAGTAATCAGTCGATAGCCGGGGCTAGTTTAGCTCGCTCGTAGCGTGGTCTAGCGAAATGTCTATGCATAGCACCTTTAAATTCCTGTGTGGTCCTTGAAGAAAAGTAATTGAAAAAGACTGTATTATATAACACATTACATTAGTTTTGAAAATTAATTCGTGCTGAGAGTTTATATCAATGTTTCTCAATCTTTCTCAATATATGGCACACTAAAGTTATACTTTAAAATCTCGCGGCACACTTACACGATCTAAATCGGTGGTCGTCATCACTCGCTGAAATGTGCAACGGGTAAGCGGTGCTGTCCCGCGTGCACCGTCGTGCAGCAGCAAGAGATAGAGAGCATACTCGCTAGCAGCTACGAGTGCACCATGGTGCAATACGTTTTCAGCGGGAAAGAGAGGTTAGCCCCAGGGTAATCTGCGCTGACGACCCCTGATCTAAATCAATGATTACTAACTAGGAGGGATTTTTTTCATAAAAACAAGTAAAATATTATATTTCTTTAAAGTTGACCCATAGTGACACTTGTGGCGGAAGAGGTCGCAGTTGGCGTTTTTCTCGGAGTTCTCCCGTTTCCCCCCAAATTAGACATCTACATTAGTCCGTCCATTTCGTCATCATTCCTTAGCATTCCCCGAATGGCGGCAAGAGGTGGCTGGTAATGGCACAAGTAGAATTCCCTGCTGAAACCTGGGTACGCAGCGAACCTTAGTGTAATCAGCCGTTGCGGATTGGGGAATACGCCTAGCTTGAGGGTCAACGGAATACTTACTTACTTACAAATGGCTTTTAAGGAACCCGAAGGTTCATTGCCGCCCTCACATAAGCCCGCCAGCGGTCCCTATCCTGTGCAAGGTTAATCCAGTCTCTATCATCATATCCCACCTTCCTCAAATCCATTTTAATACTATCATCCCATCTACGTCTCGGCCTCCCTAAAGGTCTTTTTCCCTCCGGTCTCCCAACTAACACTCTATATGCATGTCTGGATTCGCCCATACGTGCTACATGCCCTGCCCATCTTAAACGTCTGGATTTAATGTTCCTAATTATGTCAGGTGAAGAATACAATGCGTGTAGTTCTGTGTTGTGTAACTTTCTCCATTCTCCTGTAACTTCATCCCGCTTAGCCCCAAATATTTTCCTAAGAACCTTATTCTCAAACACCCTTAACCTATGTTCCTCTCTCAGAGTGAGAGTCCAAGTTTCATAACCATACAGAAGAACCGGTAATATAACTGTTTTATAAATTCTAACTTTCAGATTTTTGGACAGCAGACTGGATGATAAGAGCTTCTCAACCGAATAATAACACGCATTTCCCATATTTATTCTGCGTTTAATTTCCTCCCGAGTGTCATTTATATCTGTTACTGTTGCTCCAAGATATTTGAATTTTTCCACCTCTTCGAAGGATAAATCTCCAATTTTTATATTTCCATTTCGTACAATATTCTGGTCACGAGATATAATCATATACTTTGTCTTTTCGGGATTTACTTCCAAACCTATCGCTTTACTTGCTTCAAGTGAAATTTCCGTGTTTTCCCTAATCGTTTGTGTATTTTCTCCTAACATATTCACGTCATCCGCATAGACAAGAAGCTGATGTAACCCGTTCAATTCCAAACCCTGCCTGTTATCCTGAACTTTCCTAATGTCATATTCTAGAGCGAAGTTAAAAAGTAAAGGTGATTGTGCATCTCCCTGCTTTAGCCCGCAGTGAATTGGAAAAGCATCACATAGAAACTGACCTATACTGACTCTACTGTATGTTTCACTGAGACACATTTTAATTAATCGAACTAGTTTCTTGGGAATACCAAATTCAATAAGAATATCATATAATACTTCCCTCTTAACCGTGTCATATGCCTTTTTGAAATCTATGAATAACTGATGCACTGTACTGAGGGTCAACGGAATAGATATAATTCGCAGAGATGGGTCGCAATGCCCCTCCTTTAAATCTAAATTCAATTCAAGGTTGGTATGATATTCTATAGCGAAAAAGCTTGCAAAACTCCGTTGGTCTGCGCATACGTCAATCTTAAAGAATGACACAATATACTATTCACCTCCTCTTCCCTAATTGTCAGCCAATAGTAGCGCGTACTGATAGCAGTGATGTGTCAGACGACTTGTCAATCTGTAGCAACAATGCTTCAGATTAATGGAGGGAAACTCCAGATTCCCCCTCCAGCACAGCGGTAAGGTTTAGTAACGTCCTACAACGGAGTTCTGCCAGTTGTAGGCTGATGTAGCATTTTCATTCTCTTCACTGCCGATCGCACATCTACGCTATTATACTGAATGTTAACTTGTGCCATTTTGGCTGAAAGTTGATTCTTGTGGGTTCACTTTTTTTTTGCTACTCTTTTAACGTTTATTTCTTCAATTTTACATTCACAACATTTACAATTTTCATTTTCTCGCGGCACATCAGCGGATCGTTTGCAGCACACAGGTTGAAAATGGTTAGTTTATATGAAGAACATTTAAACTGGAGGTGTAGCAGGTATTATTTTTTATGCTCGACCATACCGAAATGTAGTAATTATACACCTGGTAGCAGCCCTTTAATGCACCTCATTAAAGTACACCTATTCATTATAATTCAGTTGTTCAGCCAATGAGAAATCACCTTTGTACCGTTATAAACCCGCCAGTATCGATTATTCTCGGATATGCAATCGAAAGACAATTAGCGAAAAGTCACGGAGGCTGGAAATCCAATACTGTCGCAGAAGGTTATGTTCTGTTACTATAATAATTAGCGTTAATTGTAAATAATATTCAAATAAATCCAATTTGTCATCTCGTTTTTCAATTCTAAATCAATTTCCAGGTTATATCAAGACTAATGTTCTCTACGTTATATCAAGGTCAACGATATTCGTGCCTCGCAAAAAATCAATACTTTCGCGTCTGCGCACATCTCACAATTCAGGTCAGTTCCGTTCGTCACTTACATAACCATAACATGAAAACTTATGAATAATTTCAAGTTAGAAATATGGTCAAGCATAAAAAGTCATATGAAACTTGCCTATAATGGTAATTAAGAAGCTCGTATGAAAATTATGAAACTCGTTTGCGCTCGTTTCATAAACAAACATATTCGCGTCTTAGTTACTCCCATTATAGGCTCGTTGCATAATGTACTATTAAGCGAATCCATTTGTTTTTCCATTTGTGTAATTTTGCAAAGCAATTCGGACAAATTAGCCTTTTATTCTTTCTCTAAAGAAATTTTACACTGGAAATTTCTTTACTCGGATTTCTCCACAATGTTTTCCGTTATGCCCATAGAGAGCACGTTTGCCGGGTAGTTACTTCACGGATAGGTGGCAGGTCTATCGGGTTGTATATGAGAAGTGATGGTGAATGATTATTCAACATTGCGAATGAGGAGAATCGTACCATTTTGTAATTTTGTAGTATCTCATCATTCGTCTGAAAGAACTTGGCGAAACCACGAAAAAGCCCATCAGGATAGCCGGCCTTCGGTAGAACCCATACCTCCGGAATACAAGGAGGCAGTGATGACCACTGCGCCAAAGCGGTCGGAAAATTACGTAACTAATAATTTCCCCAGAACAATGCCACTTTACACCATTACTCTATAACTTATCCTACTACGAGAATCTTAAGACAAACTCTGTCAATAGTAAACAATCGCAAGACATCTTAAGGTATAGGCCCCTATGTACAGCTTTACATACAAAAAATTTTCTTTTGTATAATTTTGCTCTGTAAAATTTTTATACAATTGAGAATGGTACCAGAAAGAGAATGAAGTGAACAGATCCCTTGAAATTATGTCTAAATTGTCTATAAAAATTATTTGTTTATAGTTTTGACATGCAACTTGAAACATGATAGCTCATGCAGTTCTTAAGATAGAGCCACATAGAGCTATTTTTTATTTTCATTTACATTAATTAAATATTACCATATATGTAACTTACAATAATATTTTATGTTGTATAAATCATGTAAAAAATCCATAGATAATTATTAATTATTTTAATGTTATTTTACTCATTGCCAGGCACTGGGGGACATTTCAAGCTTCAAAATGACACCAATATCTTCTTCGTATCATCATATTTGGCTGAGATATCATGTTTGAAAGAATTAAATATTCTAAAATTACTATTTACAGGAAATGAGCCACAAACTTTCAGAGCCTAGAAGACTCCATCATCATATGTCACCCCTTAAGCAGCTTCATGTCGGTCCAGTTTCAGCTTCTTTCTGCCACTCAAATATCTCCTCCTTGTTTTAACTTCAGGTGTTGAATGTTTTTTTTTTTTTTTGCATTTTTATTCCTATTTCCATTGATGCAACAAATCCTGCGATGGTTTTGTCCCAGGGTTTATGCCCATTCTCCTCAGAATTTTAATTTATACTTTTGGACTCTTATTAGAATGACGTACAACATCATTGACACACAAATTTACAGTTTTATGACTAACAGTAAAATATTATAAATTACTTCATTATATATATTATTTTAATGTACCGAAGTACATATATTTCCATGCACATATTCTGCGTCATCATATGATGAAAGAGTAATGGAACGGAGAAAAATTCTCTCCGGCGCCGGGATTTGAACTCGGGTTTTCAGCTCTACGTGCTGATGCTTTATCCACTAAGCCACACCGGATACAACTCCGACGCCGGTTAGAATCGTCTCAGATTAAGCTCCAACTCTTGGGTTCCCTCTAGTGGCCGCCCTCTGCACTACGTCGTCATAGATGTCTATGAACGCAGGACCGAAGTCCACACATGTGCTGAGGTGCACTCGATATGAGTGACTAGTTGGCCGGGATCCGACGGAATAAGCGCCGTCTTAAATCACGAAGTGATTTACGCATATCATATATGTTATTTTAATGTACCGAAGTACATATGATATTTCCATGCAGAGGGCGGCCACTAGAGGGAACACAAGAGTTGGAGCTTAATCTGAGACGATTCTAACCGGCGTCGGAGTTGTATCCGGTGTGACTTAGTGGATCAAGCATCAGCACGTAGAGCTGAAAACCCGGGTTCAAATCCCGGCGCCGGAGAGAATTTTTCTCCGTTCCACTACTCTTTCATCATATGATGACGCAGAATATCTGCATGGAAATATCATATGTACTTCGGTACATTAAAATAATATATATGATATGCGTAAATCACTTCGTGATTTAAGACGGCGCCCGGCCAACTAGTCACTCATATCGAGTGCACCTCAGCACATGTGTGGACACAGTCCTACGTTCATAGACATCTATGACGTAGTGCAGAGGGTGGCCAGTAGAGGGAACCTAAGAGTTGGAACTTTAAACTGAGACGATTCTGTCCGGCGCCGGGATGGGTAACCGGTGTGGCTTAGTGGATAAAGCATCAGCACGTAGAGCTGAAAACCCGGGTTCAAATCCCGGCGCCGGAGAGAATTTTTCTCCGTTCCATTATTCTTTCATCATACTTCATTATGTAAAAAAGTTTTTTCAATCTAATGATCATGCCCAGATATCTATGCATCTACTTCGGGACTAGAAAGAAGTTTATTTTACAAGCAATGCTGGACGAGTGGATTGACTGCTACGAAGATCACTCCAAAAGTAATGCACTCCAAAAGTAAGTGACCGTGACTGATGACGCAGCATTTTGGAAAATGGGACTTATCTGAAAAACCATAAGGCATAAATCGAAAATTTTTATATCAAATTAAAGGGGAGAAAATTCTCTATTAAAATAGTTATATTTTGAAAATTCTAATTTTTCATCATTTTTTTGCGTTTTGTGGGTGTACATATACCTTAACACCTAAATACTGGACATAGCACCGCACAAGCACGCAAGCCCATCGGTAAACAGTCTGAAGCTAACTGTAACCAAAAGTAAATACCGTCTCTATAAAAAAAAAGGCAGAAATCCCCCCAATAATTTATCGTTTTAGAAGGCGAAGTCTCCATTTTTACACGGTAATGACTATATCAGTTCGTATA
This sequence comes from Periplaneta americana, assembly GCF_040183065.1. Classification (NCBI taxonomy): domain Eukaryota; kingdom Metazoa; phylum Arthropoda; class Insecta; order Blattodea; family Blattidae; genus Periplaneta; species Periplaneta americana. Next base: position 32,539,469 of record NC_091131.1, on the reverse strand, counting down.
AATTAATGCAAATAAACCTTACATGAGCCCACCTACGAAACACTACACAAAAATTCCACGATAGGGAAGTTGAAAAGCGGGGGTGAGGAATAAAAAATAACACCTTCTAACAGGAGACTACGTCAGGACGTGCAGACATAAGTGGTACAGGTACAATATCTCGACCAGAGCGGCTTCCCTGGTACACGATGCCCGTCCTCACATCGCCATGGCAACGTATTTCATTGTCAGAAAATAAATCACTCTGCAGAATATCCATACTAACCGAAGATTAAATCTCATTTCTTGTTATGTATCCTTGATTCGTTACACATTACTTCATTCACTTTCAACAGCATTTATAGTTTGATGAAAAATTGTCTTATTCCTCTGGAATTAAGATGCTCTTGACCATCCCAGAGTTCAACCAGTCGTTCAATATTTCGCCAATCCTTGGCAGACACCATCATTATTATTATCATCATCCCACCACAACCACCACCACAACAACACGACCACCACGAACTGCCTTCAGTGCAGGGATTCTTTGGCCCTTTCTGTGCTCACTGATTGTTGCGAAACAACACAAATAATGGAACTCGTAAGTCATGTTGTCAGCACAGTACAAATTCAATGTTCAAAATAAGACCAAAGATGCATACCCAGATCCTATGACTGGGAGACAATTTTGTATACAAATAAGTAAACAATTAGAAGAGGTCATGCTATCAAGCGTTTTGTCACGCTATTTCCAATATCACGACAAATACAATATTAGAAACTTTTAATCTTCGCCAATTTCAAGAATTCATAGATCTCTAACCTCGTTAAACATTAATAGCACTTGTCTTAAAAATTTAATTTTTACTAATCAATTTTTTATATTAAGAATTCAACACCACAACCCTTTCTTGCACATTACCGCTATTTTATTTCATTTTACTTCATTTCATTTTATTTCATTTTATTTTATTTCATTTTATTCTATTTCATTCTATTTCATTTTATTATATTTTATTCTATTCTCTTTTATTTTATTTTATTCTATTTTATTTTATTTATTTTGTGTGTGCGTGCGTGTGTGTGTGTGTGTGTGTGTAAAATTCTTCCCAATAGAGACGTAAACAGAAAACGCAATTTTAAATCATACTCTTGTCAAGATGTAAGGTTCGAAGAGTAGATTCCAACACGTTCAGGATATGTATGTATGACAGCATCAGTACTGAATTCATGTGCAAGCTGAGTGTCCGACCTGATATGCTACCCAATTTACGGGACAGCCGAGCGCGTTTAGTCCCTTCGTCAAATGGGGCAAAACACGTTTATATTCGGTAACATTATCATATTCAAGTCTGCAATTATGATTTACTCCAAATACTCATTATTCACTCCAAATATCTTAAATGGAGTTATTTGTAGTGAACCACAAGATGCAGTGTTTCAATATGAGTACAACAATCTGCTTGAACGTGTTACACCCATTTGACTACGGGGATGGAATGGAATCATGGAAAGAAACGGAAGAACCTCAAGAAATAACCCTCAGGAACATTCGCTTTGTCGATCACAAATATGACGCTAACACCGGGATTTCAACCTGGGTCCTCATTGTAAGTTCCATCCCATCTACCGATTATAACATGTAGTCCAAGGTCCGATAAAGTCCTACTAAAGTCCCCCAGAAAGCGTACTACGCCTCCTCAAACTATTGTCATCTGTGTGCCATCACAATACTATACTGTTTTCGCTGTAAGAAAAATCCTAATGTAAACATAAGCACATTTTCGTCATACCCCTGATTGGCTCTCAGTCAAAACACTCACATGACGCAGGAAAATATAGTTCGTATTTGGAAACCATAATCTTGTATTATTTGAAAATAAAAAATTGAATTCTAATTGTTAAATACGATGAAACATGTAACTTTACTCACATGTAAAACGCTATGTAAAAGAAAAGCTACTTTTATATTTTGTTATGTACTATGAACGCGGATGAATATCAACAGTAATACCGAGGTAGTCTATTCTTGTAACAAGCTGGCGTCACTTGAGCTCGTAGTTGTTCACGTAAGCACGTGGTACTGAAGTATGGCTTCTGCATCCTCGGTGTGTGTGGTTATTAAACATGAGAGTGAAAACCCTCTCAAAAGCAGAGGAAAACAAATAGTCTGAAATGTATATAAAAGTTAAGTGAGTTGAATCCAATGTTATCTACCCATTCAGAACAAGTCAATCAGATCGCATGTTCCAGCTGGAAGGGATAACTGACGCTGTTGTGAACAGTCTCGTCATAAATCCTGCCGACGATCTTTGTCCGGCAGCGATTGACCTTACACCTAAGATTAAAATAATTTAATTACAGTAATTATAAAGTATATGATTCCTAAGCAAACGAATGTATAGTAGTGAGGTTAGGCCTACATCATCAGTAACGGGAAATGTTTAACATGAAACAGAATATACAACAGTAGGCGGGAACACGTACTGAGAATCTATGGCGCCAAATAGCGGCCAATGAAGCCTGACTTTAGTCACGTGTTATTGTTTACATTAGGATTTTTCTTACAGCGAAAAGATTATACATCATGTCGCACTATTTTGGGTAGACACTATTAAAATCATGAGTATTGAAAAGGGTAGTAACGGCGGAATTTTGAATCTAGTCAATTGTATCTGTAGCTCGTAAACAGTAATATGTAAAGTGTGAGTCAAACTGATTTTGTAAAAATGTCAAAACATAAAAGTGGTAGGTTTAAAAGTTCAGAAAGTTCACTCACTGAAGAAGAGTTAAAAGTAATGCTGAATGAAAGTTTTTGATTCTAGAATAGAAGATGTCAGAGAAATGGTGGAAGAATTTGTTGATACAATAAACTATAAAGAGCTTCAAAATGATACAAGAGAAAATGATGTAATGAATCAAGATTCAAGGGACACCAGTGGTGATGAATCATGTATGTTTGCAGCAAAAATGGAGAAATGGAGAAAAATGGAAGAAGTCTCCCTACCCACCTACGCGCAGAAGTTGTGTTATACGTGGTCCTGCTGATCACGTGATACTAACAACATTGCAAATATTTTGAAACAATTTTTTGATGATGAAATGGTGGACACGCTATTTCTATACACAAATCAGAGAGGACAAAATGCTATGCACAAAGTGTTGCTTAATATCCTGAGATTTGATGACATCAACACGCTTGAAGAGAGGAAAGCCACTGATAAAATAACTGCTTTTAGAAATATCTGCAATATTTTTGTGAGACACTAAAAGGAAAATAAGAATTTCCATTTCGGTTTATATGATTACAAAAGCTTGAATTCTATTTTTAGCACACAAAAGTTGCTTTCTTAAAATGTTACAAAAACAGTATATAGTCCTCACCTGTGGAGTAACGGTCAGCACGTCTGGCCGCGAAACCAGGTGGCCCGGGTTCGAATCCCGGTCGGGGCAAGTTACCTGGTTGAGGTTTTTTCCGGGGTTTTCCCTCAACCCAATACGAGCAAATGCTGAGTAACTTTCGGTGCTGGACCCCGGACTCATTTCACCGGCATTATCACCTTCATGTCATTCAGACGCTAAATAACCTAGATGTTGATACAGCGTCGTAAAATAACCCAATAAAAAACCAGTATATAAATATTTATTTCAGTTATACTACAAACTTAAAATATAACAGTCGCATAAGTGATTTTTGTTTTATTGACCTCTAAGATGCTTTCAGAGGACACCCAAAATAGACTGAATACGGTTTAAAGTATTTACTTATGTATCTTAAACACTTTTAAATAAAATAAAATATTAATATTTGAGGAGAAAAATTCGCTCCGGTGCCGGGGATCGAACCCGGGGTCCTTGGTTCTACGTACCAAGCGTTCTGACCATGAGTTACGCCGAATTCAATCCACAGTACGGGACCTCAAATATTAATTGTCAATACTACAGATATTATTCTGTAGGATAAATTAATAAATCTATAATATTCTCATAGCTGCAGTGCATATATTAAATTTGTACAGATTACTGTGCACGTAACTGCGGGATCCCGGCCAAACAAGTCACTCAGCTGAGTGCGCTCCTAGTATAATGGCAGTTGACATTGCACATATACGTCAACATATATGCCTAACTTATATACCTCAACATATATGCCTAACTTGGAGTCAGGCCACAAAGGGAAACATTAATAAATCTATAATATTCTCATAGCTGCAGTGCATATATTTGTACAGATTACTGTGCACATAACTGCGGAATCCCGGCCAAACAAGTCACTCAGCTGAGTGCGTTCCTAGTATAATGGCAGTTGACATTGGACATATACGTCAACATATATGCCTAACTTGGAGTCAGGCCACAAAGGGAAACATTAATAAATCTATAATATTCTCATAGCTGCAGAGCATATATTTGTACAGATTACTGTGCACGTAACTGCGGAATCCCGGCCAAACAAGTCACTCAGCTGAGTGCGCTCCTAGTATAACGGCAGTTGACATTGGACATATACGTCAACATATATGCCTAACTTATATACGTCAACATATATGCCTAACTTGGAGTCAGGCCACAAAGGGAAACATTGAAGGAGGAGGGTTCGGTCCGGTACTGTGGATTGAATTCGGCGTAGCTCAGTGGTCAGAGCGCTTAGTACGTACAACCAAGGACCCGTGTTCGATCCCCGGCGCCGGAGCGAATTTTTCTCCTCAAATATTAATTGTCAACATTACAGATATTATTCTGTAGGACAAATTAATAAATCTATAATAAATAAAATATGTTTAGATAAAGAAAACAATCAAATTGTGTAAATAATGAAAGGGGTGCCAAAACATACCACATGGTCTGCAACGTAATTTTCTATACTCGGTCCTCAGAGGGTTAATACTATAACATTAACTCCAGAAATAATGGAATTTTGAAACTTAAAAAAAAAAAAACTAAATACGTCGAGAAAATTCGTGCAACTCTATTTCCCCATGAATCGAAGAGAAATTCCTCGCTTAAAATAGGTAATGTTCTGATATTTCAGCTAACCCGCACTCATTTTTGAAGTAATATTGTGTAATAGAATTGTTACTTCTGTTGTAGTATGTTCCCGAATTATCATTTAATAACTCTAGGGCATTCATTTCTAACACTTTTCTGTCGTAACGTCTGTAATTCGCTATTTTTCGGGAATAATTTTTCTCAAGAATGAACATAACTTAAGTCCCTTTTGACTGCAGCAGTTGACGGAGAGTTTATATACGCCTTTGGTTTAAAAAAGTGTTCTAATGCAAACATTATAAGCACAGTGCTGGAGACAGAACTGTGTCAACGACTCTGCCTGTCCTACGCTTAACACTCCTGAAAAACTTTCAATTACTACAACGACATCCCTTGAGAATTTCCCGAATAATCAAAGGTGAGTGGGGGAGAAAAATATAACCGTGAGTAAAAATGTCGAGGGGGAGGCGGTCGTGTAATAACAGGACTCAAGTTCGGACAACACAAATGAAAGAAGGGAAGTAATGTACATATCGCTCGTTACACACACTTGGAACTCCACGCCTGGGTGAACGTGAGCGTATGGCTGAAGACGTGTCTACAATCACGTTCAGCTAAATTCTAGTCATAAGATAAATTACTAAGAACAGTGTGACTGGTGTATAAATAAATGTATAAAGTACACAATTTGTGTATTCTAACATATTGTATAATATTTCGGTGTTTCAATTTCTTTGCTTTTCTTTCTCTTCTTTTATGCTTCATTTAGAGGGTTTTTTTTTTCAAAAGCAATGCATAGCCGCAAATAAAATTTAATCGTGTGATTTTGAATATAAAGCTCAGAGAGTAAAATCTTCCAATAAAAAAAAAAAAAACTTTTAAGGAAAAACAATATTGTAGCGACTATTATTTTTGTGTGAGTTATGACGTTATAAAAACACTTTTATATGACACCCCATAGTTTTTTATTAATATCATCTGAAAGAGCATATCGATGGCTAACAAGTGATACCTCGTATCTACAAAAATGGTCACTCAGTTTAATTACATCATTAGTATGTGCAAAAAATTGCACAAGGTCGTTGCTCAAACAAATTCTTATGAAGTTAGATTAGCTTTGATTTTAATGTATTTTGTATTTTTAGTAGGTAGTTATAATTTAACAAAGTTTTACGATTTTCAGGTTTATATATGAATAATTCTTTTTACATTTCCTTTACAGTTGGGGTTTTTCTCGGGATTCTCCCGTTTGCCCATATTAGGCATCCGTCAATATTTGTCCATTTCGTCATTACGACGCACGGAGAGCGCTGGCCTAAGGACGAGTGGGGATGCCTGATCGAAACCTGGATACGCAGCGAACTTTAGTGTAGTTAGCCAGTGTGGGTTTATGAATGCGCCTAGCTTGAAGGTTAGAGCAATAGATCGTGAAAGGTCTCAGTGCTGGATCATAGTGCCCCCCTTCCTAAATTCCGTTCCATCCTATTCTAATCTTGCTCAGGATAAGTATCGATGGCGGGCTTATGTGAGGGCCGGATTCTCTAAAAGTCTTTTGTAAGTAAGTAATATGCTGTAAGCCACCGGCGTGGCAGTCGGTTAAGGCGCTTGCCTGCCGGTACCTGGTTGGTTTTTTTCCGAGGTTTTCCCCAAACCGTAAGGTGAATACCAAGTAATCTATGGCGAATCTTCGGTCTCATCTTGCCAAATACCATCTCGCTATCACCAAGCTCATCGACGCTAAATAACCTAGTAGTTGATACAGCGTCGTTAAATAATATTGTAATTTCCCCTCCGACCATAATTCCGTAATAATGAGGGACGGTGAAAATCCGTAACAGTTGGAATCTTTGGCTGTGAGTAAAGAGAAGCGAAAGTCAGAGAACATGAACTGCTACCATCTATCAACGTCGTCTTCCATTACCTCCTGCAAGTGTTGGATTTTACAATGATGATATTTAGTACTTCGCAATATGCTCCGGCCAGTTGCTTTCAAAATATCAAAAATGTAGATTCTATTTCACGGTGAGAAGATTGTGGTTCCTCTTTGACCATTAGCAAAACGTCAAGATTCAAATAGATGTCTGAGGACGGCCTCCAATATCTTTTTATATCTCTGGCAAGCTCATGGCTTTATGATTACACTTTATTATTTATTTACATGGTATCAATATATTTCAACATGTTATTCAGAGAGGAACATAGGTTCAGGGTGTTTGAGAATAAGGTGCTAAGGAAAATATTTGGGGCTAAGCGGGATGAAGTTACAGGAGAATGGAGAAAGTTACACAACACAGAACTGCACGCATTGTATTCTTCACCTGACATAATTAGGAACATTAAATCCAGACATTTGAGATGGGCAGGGCATGTAGCACGTATGGGCGAATCCAGAAATGCATATAGAGTGTTAGTTGGGAGACCGGAGGGAAAAAGACCTTTAGGGAGGCCGAGACGTAGATGGGAGGATAATATTAAAATGGATCTGAGGGAGGTGGGGTATGATGATAGAGACTGGATTAATCTTGCACAGGATAGGGACTGCTGGCGGGTTTATGTGAGGGCGGCAATGAACCTTCGGGTTCCTTAAAAGCCATTTGTAAGTAAGTAAATTCAGAGAGTACTTATCTGTTTCAGACTTGCGCGCGCAACGAATCTGTACAGGCTAATTACAAACAGCTGTTTCTCTACACCCATTATGAACAGTGCTGCCCTCTGACGATTTCAGAGGAGCTATATTTACTATTCCTTCGTACGTAGTCAATAGTACTTCTTCATATAATTTATACGATTGATTATACGCAACATTTAAACAGCTGTAGATCCACACATAGTGAAAGTTGGATACATGTTTATATGAACGTTTTTATTCACATTAGTCCACACTGCTATCCCCTAAAATATTTACTATTTCTCCAGGATCACCCTATACGGTCTGTCTGAGATAGCGTTTCCTATTTTCCTATTTACTTACTTGTCTCTTTTAATGCATTTATTTTAGTTCAATTAATATATATCATACACAGCCAAGGAACGAAGGAATGAAAAGACACTCGTGAAAAAAATATTCTCGCACAACACGTTCCCCTCTTGCCTAGAACAACCCCATGGCAAACAGATGAGCGTCATTTTTAACAAAATTATAGAACATAATAGTTTCATATGCCACTCTTCCGCCCACCCCATTCATTTGATGAACTAGAGCGACTTCCAGATGAAGCCGCTGAGCCACAAGAAAAAGACTTGGAGACACAAGCAAGCAGGAGGGCGTCGCATCGTGTCCTGGTTGCAGGATTATTATTAATGATCATCGAAGCTTGCCTCACAGTGACTTTAGTTGCAGAAACAATATCAGCCTCGTCGCATATTCAATCATAATCAAATATACGTGTCAGCCGAGGGGAGATATTTTACACCATAAAGGCGGTAACGACGCCACACAATGGACGCGTTACTCTGGAAATTTTGGGGATAGATTGGTCGACAGAGAGAGAAAGATGCGATGTGTTTGGGGTAAAATGTCACTTCCAGGCGAGGACGGCGTTCTTAAGTTATTTGTAATAAGAGAATCCGCAGTCCATGCAAGCCTTTGCGGGAATTCTAGAAACAATGTCCCACTCGAGTTCACTTCCCGTCTGGCAAATATTTTGTGTAAAATCATTTTAAACATAATTTGTCTTCGACTATCTCTCTAGCTGCTTCCGTTCTTGAAACCAAACTCAAGCTTCTCAGGTTCAAGCAGACAAGATAAGCGATGAATTTCCAAAGGCGACAAAAATCCGTACTATCCTTCCTTTGAAACAGAAGGAAATAGTGGATAACGACTAGAGTTATGTAACTTTCCGAAGAATTACGTATGGATCATTATGTATTGAGTCTGAAGAAGTTTTTATACTGTAACTCAACAGAGAAACGCAGAGAATGCAACTTACCAACACAAATGGCATTCATCGATTTCGAGAAAGCTTTCGATAAAATAAATAGAAAAAAATTACAATGATTAATTGTTGGATCCCATAACATTTAGCTGAATTAATGAAAGTGTATATGTTGACAAATAACAATGAATATGCAAATCAAGCTTTCAGGTATAACTCCCTGTAAAGTTGATTTGAATAATTTCGAGGGAAAAATTGTTCCGGGGCCAGGTATCGAACCCGAGACCTTTGGTTTAACGTACCAACGCTCTACCAACTGAGCTACCCGGGAACTCTACGAGACAGCGATCCAATTGTTCCCTCTATATCCTCAGACCTCAAAGTGGGCTACAACCGTCAAGCAACCAACGTTGAGTGCACACTAACTCTGTGTGACTTAAATTCCCTCGAAATTATTCAACAATGAATATGGCCCATAAAGCTTTAAAAAACAAAACAGCAATAATTTATTATTATTATTATTATTATTATTATTATTATTATTATTATTATTATCATTATTATTATTATTATTATTATTATTATTATTATTATTATTATTATTATTATTATTATTAACTGTGGAGTTTTAGGCTGCCCGCTATCGCAGTCACCATTTAATGTGTGTACACCCTTCGACACGGACTTTGGTCGCTATTCAGAGACTAAGTTCCATCTCGTAATAGTTCGGGAATCGCTGTGTTTATACGATTGCGTTTTACAATTGAGAGATTCAAAACTCGGTCTTTGTAACGAGAAGAAAGAGCTCTATCGCTAATCCCTCGGACCTCGACACTTAATATTTCCTCGTGTGAACCTCCGCGTAATGCCTACGTTACGTTAATTTTTAAATATCAATCAGAAAAATTATCTTCAAGAAATTGCCTAAATTAATATTTCTGACTGAAATGTGTAAAATGATATTTCTCTGACGAAAGGCTTCTTGGAGACACACCTATTGAAAGTAGTATGTCATTTATCAAACGATTTTGTACAACAAAAAATCAAGAAATAAATAACGTGAGCCCAAATTAGTAATATACGTTACAAGAGCGGTATGTTGACGTTTTCATGGTCGAGGAAAAGATTGAAAAAGCGAAACGTAGTTGAGCTTTTTTTAATTTCCGAGAACATGAAAACAAACATACCGCTCGTGTATCGTACATTATTTTGTGCGAAGATCGTTTATTACATACCTGAAAGACGAATTTCTAATTAGTTGCAATGAAATCTCCATGTTAGTTTCTGTTTAATGACGCCAACTTCGGAAAACCAAAATATCTTTCGTGCTGTAAAATGTTTTCTGTATTTACTATACTCCAGCAGGCCGTGATATACGTCTGTCTTTTTTTCCCCCCAGTCTATAAATGCGAACTTAAAACAAACGGTAAGGTTATGTAATTATTTATTTTTCATTTTAATATTTTAACAATATTATTTATATAACATATTGCAGTAATAACATCGACATCTGGAATCTCGTTGATTTTTTCACGGCTTCCTTAATGTTACTTGTATCAGGAATGCAATAAGTTTCGTGGAGTAGTAGACATTACTTAATTTTTGCAAATATTTAAAAACAATAATTAACATTGCAATTTAGGTGAAATTGCAGTGGTAAGTTTCCAATTTATAATTATTACTATGTTAAACGTCTCTAAAAATAATATGTTAAAAGCCTAAAGCAGTAAAATGAATGTCGCGCTTAAGCGGTAAGAAGAGGGAAATTGTTATGTGTGTTACGATGGAAATACTGAATGTGGTATTTCACACTTACCGCGTATTGGTTCTGTGTGGAAAACAAGCAAATACGCACGATCTCGCACAAACCATTATTTCACCAATTTCTTCGATAAAACCCCATTATTTTCTACGTAAAATTATTATATTTCATGCACATCTTTTCCAAATGGAATGACTAACAAGGATAAATGGCTTTACACTGGAGGGCAGTGTGCCAGTGATGTTGAAAACGTACCACCGAGAAAATCTCCAGGCGGGCAAAAAACAGTACCTATGTCGAAAATTACTTTTCGTTTTGATATCAGTGATGTTGAAAACGTAATACCGAGAAAATCCAAAGGCAGGCAGACAAACTGTATGTCGAAAATTACTTTTCTTTTTGTTATAAGTGATATTGAAAACGTACTGCCAAGAAAATCTTAAGGCAGACAAACAAATGATATGTCGAAAATTACTTTTCTTTTTGGTATTAGTGATGTTTAAAACGTATTAAAACGTACTGCCGAGAAAATGTAAAGGCAGACAGACAGATAAACGGTATGTCGAAAATTACTTTTCTTTTTGGTATCAGTGATGTTGAAAACGTACTGCCGAGAAAATCTAAAGACAGACAGACAAACGGTATGTCGAAAATTACTTTTCTTTCTGGTATAAGTGATGTTGAAAACGTACTGCTGAGAAAATCTAAAGGCAGACAGACAGACAAATGGTATGTCGAAAATTACTTTTCTTTTTGGTATCAGTGATGTTGAAAACGTACTGCCGAGAAAATCTCCAGGTAGGCAGACAGACAAACGGTATGTCGAAAATTATGTTTCTTTTTTGGTATCAGTGATGTTGAAAACGTACTGCCAAGAAAATCTCCATGCAGACAGATAGACAAAGCATATGTCGAAAACTACTTTTCTTTTTGATATCAGTGACGTTGAAAACGTAGTGCCGAGAAAATCTCCAGGTAGGCGGACAGACAAACGGTATGTCGAAAATTATTTTTCTTTTTTGGTATCAGTGATGTTGAAAACGTACAGCCGAGAAAATCTCCAGGCTGGCAGACAAACGGTGTGTCGAAAACTGTCATACTTTCTTTTTGGTATCAGTGATGTTGAAAATATACTGCCGAGAAAATCTTTAGGCAGACAGAAAAACGGTATGTCGAAAACTACTTTTTTGGTATGAGTGATGCTGAAAACACTCTGGAAAAGAAAATGACAAAATATTTTTCTCCAGTATTACAATTCTTTCTATACTTCAAATAATGAGGCAGAAACATGAGGAAGTAGACTGTATTAAACTATATTTATAAATTTCTTCAATTTGTCGATTGAAATATCATTACAAATAATTTATCAGCATATCAATAACCTCATAAAATTACTTACAAAAACATTCCCAAAAATAATATACACTTATGAAAAATAAATAAATAAATTATTGGATTAACAATATTTTCACCGTTACAATTACACATATATAAACATTAAATATAAACATTTACATAGAGATAAAAAATTTTACAGGAGAAAAAGTTCGTCCAAAGGGCTGGACTCTGGAAGAGTACCCAAAACGCTCATTGCATTTCCGCGTTGAATAGCAATACTTAAGCGTTGACGCAAATAAGTAGTGCAACGGCGATCACCAATAATGGAGATCAAAATTTGGCCGATTTGAGATACCAAAACTTTAGCGTCATGACCCCAAGGACCGAAGGTCTCCACAGCAAATGGGAGACTGTTAGGATGGAGCGTTGTTTTTTTTTTGTTTTTTTTTTTTGTAGGAAGGAACCTCTGAACATCTGAAATCTATCTTTTGGAGTCCATCAGCATGTTAAATGTGCATCAATCCCACATTAACTGAATTGTATGACAAATTCTGATGACGCACGCTATCCCAACAGTGGAGAATGCTGGAAACCAGCAATTAGGCCCGCAGTGTCAGTCAGTTATTTGGAAATGCGACGCTCGGGGCTAAGTGCCACCAAGGGCGCGATGCAGTAATTGGTGCACCCGACTGAACATCCACACCCCGCATGGCGACGGGTGAGGATCAGAATGCACATGTTAATGACACAAAAGGCAACTGCTGTCTGTGACATCGGCACAACCAATTTCAGCATCCTTTTCCCTCTTGTCTTTTTTTCTTTTAAGTGTTCGTCTCTTTCTTTTACTCATTCCTCGTCCTCTATCTTTCCATTTCTTTCATTGGATTCATTTTTCTTTACTTTTTATTTCACTTCTTCCTACTTAATGTATTTCATTTTCTCCTCAACTTTTTTTTCTCCTCCAACCTTTCCTCTTTCTTTTGATCTTCCAATTATTTTCCCTTTTCCTTCATTTATTATTTATACGTGGTCTTCTATAACAAATATTATTTCAGTAACCCAACCTCTTCTTTTCTGCATTTAATTCTCGTTCATTGTTTTCTATTACACATCCATGCTTTCAACTGTTATTCCAAAACAACCTAATCTCTTCTTTTCTCCAATTAATTTTCCCTCATAATCTGCTTCTATTATACATCCAGGTTTTCATCTGATACTTCAGAACACCCCAATCTCTTTTCTTTCCTCCATTTAATTCTACTTCATGGTCTTCTCCTATTAGATCCAGGCTTTCACCTGTTGTTCCGGAACAACCCAATCTCATCTTTTCTGTAATTAATTCTCCCCCATAATCTGCTTCTATTATATATCCAGGTTTTCATCTGATATTTCAGAACACCCCAATCTCTTTTATTTCCTCCATTTAATTCTACTTCATGGTCTTCTCCTATTAGATCCAGGCTTTCACCTGTTGTTCCGGAACAACCCAATCTCATCTTTTCTCTAATTAATTATCCCTCATAATCTGCTTCTATTACATATCCAAGTTTTCACTTGATATTCAAGAACAACTCGAGCATTTTTTCCATTTAATTCTCCTCATGATGTTGTTCTATTACATATCCAGATTTTCATCTAATATTTTATAACACCCCAATATCTCCTCCCTTCCTTCATTTAATTCTCCCTTATAGTCTCCTACTTATATTACACATGAAGGTTTTCGCCTGCTTTTCCGGAATAACCCAATCCCTTCTTTCCTCCATTGAATTCTCATTCTCTTCTATTACACACCCATGTTTTCATCTCTTCCAGAACAATTCAATCTCTTTTCTCCAATTTATATTAATTTCATGTCTTGTCGTTTTCTTATGCCAACAGTTTCACTCCACTATATTCTTCACATTTTTCTTCTTCTCTTCACCCCTCGTCTTATCCTACTAGTTCTACTCCATTATACTTCTTCCATTCTTCTTTCTCCCTGCACCCCAATTGTCCTTTTTCTAATCATAGTTCTACTCTATTTTCTCCTCCTTGTTCCTATTCCCCTTCCCCACTTCAACCCTATTATCCTTTTTCCTTTTCTCCTAGTTTTACTCCATTTCGTCCGCATTCTTCTTCCCCTCTTCATCCTTTGCCATTTTCCTTATCATCCTACTTCTCCATTTCTCCTTCCTATCCTCCTTCCATTCTTCAACTTTTCTCCTAGTTTTACGCCATTTCCTCCTTCGCATCCTCCTCCCCCTCTTCACCCTTTGCCCTTTTTCTTATCATCCTACTTCTCCATTTTCTCCTTCTTCCTATCCTCCCTCCCCCTCTTCAAACCTATTATCCTTTTTTCTTTTCTCCTACTTTTACTCCATTTCCTCCTTCGCATCCTCCTTCTCCTCTTCACCCATTACCCTTTATCTTATCATCATACTTTTCCATTTTCTCCTTCTTCCTATCCCTCTTTCCCTCTTCAACCATATTATCCTTTTTCCTTTTCTCCTAGTTTTACTCCATTTTCACCGTCGCATCTTCCTCCCCCTCTTCATCCTTTGCCCTTTTTCTTACATCCTACTTCTACATTTTCTCTTTCTTCCTATCCCCGTTCCGCTCTTCAGCCCTATTATCCTTTTTCTTTTCCTCCAAATTTACTCCATTTCCACCTTCGCATCCTCCTTCTCCTCTTCACTCTTTGCTCTCTTTCTTATCCTACTTCTCCATTTTCTCCTTCTTCCTATCCCCCTTCCCCTCTTCAGTCCTATTATCCTTTTTCCTTTTCTCCTAGTTTTACTCCATTTCCACCTCCGCATCCTCCTACCCCTCTTCACCTTTTGCCCTTTTTCTTATCCTACTTCTCCATTTTCTCCTTCTTCCTATCCTTTGTCCCCTCTTCAACTCTTTTTTCCTTTTTCTTTTCCTCTAGTTTTACTCAATTTTCTCCTCCTTACCCCTCCAACCCTTTTGTCCCTTTCCTTATTCTCCTAGCTCTACTCCATCTTCTCCTTCTTCCCCTCTTCCCCCCTGCTAGTTCTACTCATTTTCTCCTTTCTATCCTCCTTTTCGTGCATGTCCTTAGTCACCGCCTTTCCTATCCCACTAAACTTCTACCCTACTCGCCCTTTCCCATCCATTGTTTTTTGCTTCTCATCTGTCCTTTGCTCTCGTCTTTGCCCTACTAGTTGCATTTTATTGTCTCCTTCCATGCCCTTTCTTCTTCACACTTCTCAAGGTTCACTAAGAATACTCACACATTTCTGTGCCTAATGCGACTATTCTACTATAGTATTCGTTTACTTTTTGCATTATGAAACAAATTTCACAAAGTAAATAAATAAAAAGTAACCTGCTAAACAAAAGATCGTGTGTGACATTCTGAACTGCGCTGCATGGCATGCTATCAAAGCACGAAAACTATTACATATTTTCATACTTATGCCCCTCATTCTTTAAATACTTGATATCACACTATCATGATGGACCCGACACAATAGAAAAATACACTCCTCCCGAAAAAAAGGCCATCCCCCCTAATGTAGATTATCCGGTACAAATCGCAAGCCTCCACCCCATCCCCTTCATGTCCAAATGCTTCAGTATCTTCGCTAATGTACTCCCAACCCCGTCCCCCGCCCTGCGAGAGACCCAGAGGGCGGGAACTAAAGAGGACAATGCCTGACTTTTTGCGCTGTCTTCTTTTCTTGCGTTGACTCTCCCCCTTTTTTTGAAAAATGACAACATGCAACTCTGAAGGTCCGGTAGCAGGAAGGGGTGGGAGGGGGAGGACAGATTTGAAGGAGTAGGGTCGCTGAACATTATACTATGGAAGGCGGGTCTTAATGTCTCCATTGAAACTTCAGTGATAAACTACAATCGCAGAAAGAGATGGATCCAAAAGCGGACAATAAATTCCGGATATAATAAACAATTGAACGCATTCCACCTGTAACCATAGAAATTATAATTTCAGTTACAACATTACATGTGAAGATACGTAATATTCATTCCCCCTGTTCTCCCGACACAAAGGGGAACACAAAAACAATGAGAATATGAGGACAAGGAGATCAGGGGGAAGATAAGAAGATAAATACAAGGAGAACAAGGGGAGTACAAGGGGAACATATGAAGAAAGAGGGAATACAAGAATAACAAAGGAAGAGGTTGCATTATTTTTATGTGATGGTCATTTCCTATGTTACCCTCCCATGCTTAGTGAGAAGAAGTAGTTCTACGTCAAAAAGACTAAAAAATCAGTAATATTATTTAGACTGTAACAGGAAGCAAATTGTTGAGAAGAGCGTGAAACGTTTCTTTTTGCATTTTTTATCGTACTTTCTATCATAATCGTTTCCACAATTCTATTATTAACAAAAAGAAAGCGCTTATTTTCTTGATATGCTGAGGATTCTTAGGCCGTGTCTCAAAGCTACATTTTCAGCTGAAGTGAACTAGATTGTTGACTAAATAGCCGGATGTGACGTCAGAAGTTATGATCCAAAGCTACATAGTGCATAGCAATCAAGTCCGTAGTAGCTAGTAAACGAAAATGCTTGCTAGATTGTTGACTTATTCACTAAACAAACATGGATACCTCATCAGCAATTGGGGTTATGAAATTTTAAAATGCTTTGGAAGTGAAATAATGTAAATATAGTGTAGAATAACACGTTAACTTTGAACACTGACATTGTTAGTACCTTCTGTACAATGTTTTAAACATTATTGTAATATATTAAGCCCTCATCTTTTCCACATAAGTCGTAATGAAACTGCATTAGGACACTGCCTTCTTAATTCAGTGCTGCACCGTGATGTCATGGTTTTTAGAAAAATAGTCTATGAAGAAGGCCATGTTTCAAGCATACATGTCCAAAGCTCCCTAGTGTGTAGTTTACAAGTCACCTAGTTGCTAGTCACTAGTGTGTAGTTTGGACTTTAGCTTTGAGACACGGCCTTAGTATAGCTGATCAATCAGAACACTTCTGTTACCATTACCCTTTCCTCTACAAAATATGCTTGCCCTTATTTCGAATGCCCTACACAATAAATAAGGAATCGTTCAAACTGACGAGTCATGGTTATCGGTGGAATGGTTTTGACGAAACGAGACATTGAAAAATGAGCAGTTAAACTGAGGTTCGTCAATAAATAAGTTAAAGGCAGTTTATTTCGCGGGACAGCCCGATAGTTTCGTTCTTAACATCATATATTCTTTATAATTTCTCCAGTAGTTATTCTGCGTCAAGTATAAATTAAAATGACCTCACATCACTTCCCAGAAAGGCGTTATTTTCATACTCCTCTATACCCTAAGACAAGAACTACATTATTCACATTTTTATTTACTTACTTACGTACCTACCTACGTACCTATTTACTTGTCTGTCTGTCTGTCTGTCTGTCTGTCTGTCTGTCTGTCTGTCTACCTATCTATCTAGTTATTTATTTATTTTGCTAATAATTGTAACATAAAATATAATACATACGGAAAAACTTTAGCTCGCCCTTGAAAGAATAGGTTCCTGAATTGAAATTACGAAGTATATAATACAATTTGTCTTATATCTACTACGCAATAAGAATATGTAAATTTAAATTACAATTTTTCAATTTTTATAAAAGCTATACATAACTTCTTAAATTTAATACTAGAACTATTATAATTGACAAGATTAGGATATTTAAATATAAATTCGTTATTTATTCTTGAGTCTAAATTACTAGTATGATTAAATACTGCAGCAGTGTTACATTTCGGTTCAAACAATCTTAAAAAATTCATACCTTTTGTTTCATAAGTATGAGAATACAATTCAAAATTATTTCGATTTTTATGTATGAATTTTATTAACCCAGATATGCCTGAAATATTTTTTTGCAATTTTTATGTATTTTTCAAATCTCATTTAATGCAGCATATAACTGAAGTATTTGTATGGTGTCGAAACATTCTAGTTGTAACTGGTTGAGCTAGAAACAGGTGTCCTTTTAAAAGGACAGTAGGCATATGAGCATACATTTTGAGGAATAATTGTATAGTATGCTTACATGAAAGGAAACAATGTAATTGTTGTAATTTACAATTATTATTATTATTATTAACAAATTATTACGTTGTTATTTTCTTTATTATTACTACTAATATTATTCTGAAAAAGATGCATTGTGGGTAAATTCGTTTTAACTCTGGAATGCTTTCGTCATTGAATAGTACCGTACCGTATTGCTATTGATACGTAATAATAAGTAATAAGCGATAAGAGTGTTGAAGTTTCGAGGAGAAGGTTATATTGGGAGAGAAGTGACTTTCAGGTATTCTTTCTGTGAAGAAGACTTGAATAATTTCAAAGGAAAAATTGTTCCGGAGCCGGGTATCGATCCCGCGACCTTTGGCTTACCGCACTAACGCTCTGCCGACTAGCTACCCAATAACTATACCCGAAAATGACTCAACTTTTCCCTTCATATCCACACACCTCAGTGCGCTGACAAGACGCTAGAAACCCAATTCTGAGTGCACACGAACTCTGTGTGGCATTTGTAGGCTGCATTATAGTGATATGTCTGTATTTGAGATAAAATTTCGCCCGTAACATAATTTTCAAACGTAGATAGCATTTCATGCAGGGAAAATCCACTAAAATTGAAAAAGCGAAACAATTTCAAAATATATGGGGATATGCCTACTGTCCTTTTAAAAGGACACATAAGTTTTCGTCATTGTCATGTCGCAATGAATAGATATTTCGAACGCACTGTGGTTTCATGTTATATTTATGTTTATTAGGAGTCATTTGATCTACAACAATTTGTAAAATAATTCCGAACTGTAAAAATATTTAACATTTTTATCTGATTTGCGTCTCGGATGCCATAGCTGAAATAAACTAACAATTCTCAAGTCCACATCTCAAACTCAACGATGACCAGAACTCTAATTATCCGTCTTAACACACCTAGCAAGCCTCTAATTAAGACCAGTAATAGTGACACCTGTGAAAAAGTAAATGCGTTGACTGTAGAGAGGGTAATTTGAGACATTGACAACTGTCCTTTTAATAGGACAGTAGGCATATCTGGGTTAATACCTACAATCTAATAAATTTGTCTTATGTTTAGAACATTAAAGTCTAAAAACAACTTTTGAGATGGAAAATCAATATGTTTATGAAGACATTTTAATTATTTTCTTCTGTAATAAATAAAGTGGATTTACAGTAACATTCCTACATTCTTAACTGACACTCGCCAATTTCACCAATTACTATACCTGCGAAACTGTTCTTTGGTCACAATGCATACTGTATTGCTAGTACTTGTGGCACATTTTCAAATGAAATGATTGGTTGAATTTACAAATTTAAATGCGTACTACTTTCGAAACCTCCGCGTGACGCTCAGCGTAGCACAGTTTGAGATCCCCGCGTTAGAGTACCGTAATTTCCCATAACTAAGGTCCAGGCACCCAACTATGGTCCAAAACGCATTACGTACTACTTAGTCCCCCAAGAGTTCGGTGTTTGCCATTTAAGGCGCCACTGTGATGGAATTATGTTCCCCATAGATGCTTCTATCTACCATTACACGTGGCAATGATATGGATGCTTAACAAGGTCAGTGTGCATCGTTCTACTGAATGTGTGAAGACACGAAATCATTCAGTTTGTGATTGTCTGTTTTATTAAGCTCTCCTCTGTAGAACTGGTAAGTTATAGATATATGATTCTTTGTACAATTAAACCTGGCTATATAGTGTTTACTTTCACGTAATAATTACACTGGCAGAGATTAAGGACTCTGCGTGAAAAATGTTTAACCTCAAGGCTAGAAGTCAGTCCTCAACTATGTACCACAATTTTTCGTGGACCATAGTTGTATTTCATTTTGAAATATTTGTTTCAATAAAATGTGAACAATGTGATTATTTACTTCTGAAAATACGGTATCTCAGTATATTCTAAAACACCATTTAACATTATAGTCAAGTAAACAAAGAAACAGGCTGTTTCAGCATCAATGGTACTAGCACGAATGATGGTCCGGTAAAACGAAAACTTCAGGGTAGAAGGAAAACAACCGTCCCTGTAAGTGACTATGAGAGCGATGAAAGTGAAATGGATACAGATTATGATTCAATTTCAGAATTACAAGAGAAGTGGAGATTCAAAGGATCGAAATAAGCCTAATGATAGTAATTCTCAGTACGATAAATAAACATTATCAGTGAATTTATTTGCATAATATTTTGCTAAGAATGTGTTAGTTTATTTTGATACCGTACTTTTGTTCTTAAATATACAGTAGTTGTTCATTATTGCAGAAAAATGACTTTCAGATTTCACTTGTTTATTGAGTGTTTATGTAATGTGTACTAATACAGAGAATCCATGTACTTTTCATTTATTTTTAATATTTCTGTGCTAGATTATGTTTCTACCCTTAAATTAGAAACTCAATGTATTGATTTACGAATAATTACAGCTCCAGTTATAGTCCATTCATGTTTTCAAGCATGAATATATGAGTGGACCATAGTTGGGCAACTCAGAATACAACTATGTACCAATGCTTATTATTTTTTTAACACTTTTATTTAAATAATTTCAAACACATATGTCAATATTTATTTAATATAAACTTACAACAGTCCGAAGCCAAAATTTAATTTAATCTGGATGAATAGTATTGAATATACAAAGAAAAATGTGACAAATGTGGACCATAGTTAGGGGAAACTACGGTACTTACTCATATGCAAAAAAAAAAAAAAAAGGATTTCGAACTGATGTGGAAAGTTTCCTTGTCACGTTTAAAAGCAGCGATTACTTGATCTTTAGCAAATAGTAGTGTCGCAAAATTTACGTTGTCCATGTTAAAATACTGAATCATTCCTAGCACCTTCACGTATAAATATTTATGCAATGTCCCTGACACAATTCAGCGCATTACTGAAACCTAACAAGCAGCAGAATCTTCGGCGACTTCGAGCCAACCAATCATCTAATTCTCCTTCCGTGTCATACAAACTCACAGAAGAGGAAAAGACTAAGTTTTGCCCGGAGGAAAAGCTGACAGTCGCTCCGGGACTCCTGGGTGTATGTTTCCGGGACATGAGATATGAGAGTTTGGGATGGAAGGTGGTGCAAGGGGGAGGGACAAGGAAAAGAGGGATGAAGGGAAGATGGGGGTGGGGTTGTTGAAGGAAAGGCTCATCAGTGTCAGTGCGGTCCTGATGCTGGTCGTGACGTCATTAACTCATCCATCCATATATCCCACTCTTAAGCACACGAGTGGCTTAAGTACAAGGATTCTGTTTCGGCTCCGACCTCCTCCGGAGACCTACTTCACTGGCGTCCAACATTCTAGAAAATAAGTTAGAATTTGTGGATAAAAGGTGATGTTGGGAGGTAGGTTTTCCAGAGATACTTCGGTTCCCTGCTATCACTTCAAAAATGCCATATCATCCTCTCATGAGAAAGCCGTACATGCGTAACGAGCATGTATTTTATTTTTCTTATGAAGTTGTTTTTTATAGAAAACATTATACAGGGTCTTTCAGAAGTAACTCATAATTGAAAATCTGAATTGACAAACAACTAAGTCCATTCAAGTAAAATTTTCAGGAGAGCAAGAAAACTATACAGGCTTGCTTGCAATGTAAGAGTATTCAAATAAATATTTTTGTGCGAGATCGTGCGTATTTGCTTGGTTTCCGCACAAAACCAATCCGCGGAAAGTCTAAAATTCTACATTCAGTATTCCCAACCTAACACACGCAACAATTTCCCTCTTCTTACCGCTTAAGTGACATATTGATTTTACTGCTTTAGGCTTTTAACATATTACTTCTAGATACGTTCAATATAGTAATAATTATAAATTGGAAACTTACCACTGCAATTTCACCTAAATTTCACTGTTAATTATTGTTTTTAAATATTTGCAAAAATTAACTAAACTCTACAACTCCACTAAAGTTACTGCATTCGTGATGCAAGTAACATTAAGGAAGCCGTGAAAAAATCAACAAGATTCCATAGACTGGGGGAAAAAAAATACAGACGTATATCACGGCCTGCTGGAGTATAGTAAACACAGAAAACATTTTAAAGCAACAATGTTGAAGATAGATATTTTTGTTTTGCAAATTTGCCGTCATTGAACAGAAACCAAGATGGAGATTTCATTGCAACTAATTAGAAATTCCTCTTTCAGGTATGTAATAAACGATCTTCGCACAAAATAATGTACGATACACGAGCGGTATGTTTTCTTTCAATTCTCGGAAATTAAAAAAAGCTCAACTACGTTTCGCTTTTTCAAACTTTTCCTCGAACATGAAAACTTCAACATACCGCTCTTGTAACGCATATTAGTATTACACGACAGTGCGATTTCTCGTCGTTACAGCAGGGTATAACGCTTCACACCGCTCAACTTCAAGCCAACTTCAAGCGTGGAATGAGACCTCTAACATTGGTTGAATAACAATTATACTTCCCTCCTCCTCTGGAAGCAATGTTTACATCTCCTGTCAGACATTATGGAACTAAGTATACTTTTTAAATGAAAGGAAAACTGACAAGCAAACTAGGCGGAGAGAGAACCGTTTCCTTGGGAGGGGGGGGGGGGGCAAGCAAAAATGTAGAATCCGCATATAACGGGATTACGAGGGACATCATTTATCTCATATCTTGACCGTGGTACAGTATATCGGAATATAATTACTAGAGCGGTGCAGACGGAGCACATGACAGACAGAATGGCATCATAGCAAGGGTTCCGACGTTACTCGGCGTGTCCCCTGTGTACAAGCGACGGTCATGTACACGATGTGTTGACGTACAGACGACACAATAGAAATGACACAGTTCTCTAACGTTTCTACAATTAATTTCCTACAGATACTTTAGTAAGATTTCAAAATTACAAAACTAATTAACCATTTCATCCTAAACAAATAATATACTGCATACATGTATGATTTCATACTGAACGCAAACAAAATCACTGTTTATTTGTAACGGGTTCATGTTATTCTATTCGCAAAAGCACTTGAAAAATAGTTTTTTGTTTTTCCTTTTCTTTACAATGAGTGTGGTTTATTAATGCACATGTTATACGTTATCAGATTTCTTCCAAATGTTGTTACAATGCACAACAAATGACATTTGTAAGTTATTAACAGAAAACGATTTTCGTTTATCTGATAGCATGGCCTTATATGTGGAGAGGCTTCTTTCTACGTCTGTTGAGACAACTGGGGCATACGTAAAATCCTGTAAAACATTTTTTTTTTCAACTTCTGTTAGTTCTTCAAAGGAATCCTTATCTCCAGAAATACTGTCACTAATCTTTCAGAGTTTATAATATCCACCATTTTTTCAACTTATTTGCTATTTTCGCAGATATTATTTTACCAATTTTATCGTCTACTTGAGTCACTTTCTTCCAGATATTTCGCAGTAGGGAAATCTGATCAACCAGTTTTGTAACAGACTTTTCTAAAGCTGTTATACAATCAGGTATAAACCCATAATTCGATTCAATGTATTCCAATTTGTTTTATGCTTGAATCAATTAACAAAAATATCACCATATTCGGAATTAAGTCCCTTAAACTTTGCCGAACGAATTTGCTCCGCCTTAGACATCGTAACACTAGAACCGAACTGTTCTTATGTTCCTTCAGTATTGACGTTTGCTTTACTACGCTGTACCTACTGCTTGGAGCTATCCTGTGTACCGCAGAGTCAGACCTCTGCGGGTACACAAGGTGAATTTACAACCCTTGCCCTGTTGCCGGTGTGTCGAACAACTGCTCCCTTTGCACTGCTCTAATAATTACTATATTTTCGAGAGCAAGTTTCTTACAATGTCACATCCACATCCGCGATGTTTCGGACCGAGTTGTATAGGACTTTAACTGTAGGTCTGCTACAAATTACAATAGACATAACTTAAAAAACATCTCCCTCTTTTTCTCTCTCGTTTCGTAACAGAAACTTTTTATATGAAGTTTACCTTCCTGAAGATATCATATTATGAAATATAAACTCTATTTTATTTAATCTCGTCTTTAAGTTCACATATTATACCAGAATCACTTCTCTTTTTTCTGCATTGTTGTGCAGTATGTTATTCATATTTCTCCAAGTGGCGGCCTGAACATCTGCAGAGTGCAGACTTCTAACACAAGAGAACAGAATGTTACAAAAGAAACATTACACTCCTTCCATTCCTCAAATGAGGTATAGAAATTCTTATACATTCAGAAATTAAAAATAAATAGGCCTATTATAGTCCAGACACATGATCTGAAGACATTAATTCCATCATTTTAAACACAGAAACTTAATCCTAAACAAAAGCAAAAAAGATCTTTTGAATTCAACATTTTCTAACGTCAATAAAAAAAAAAAAAAAAAGAGTTCAGACAAGTTTGAGGGAACAGTGCCTCCCCACGCCCCCCAATATCTCCACCCATGAAGCCAACGTTCTGATGGGGGCAGATAAAGAAGTTAAACTTTTTTTCTTTCACCATGTTAATAATGTCAAAAAAGTGCTTATACAAATTTTGGCCACTCGACCGCAATTACGAGGGCCGTAAAAAAATAAGTTCGCCAGGGGCCGTTAGCAGAAAGAAAACACAAATTCATTGAAAAAAAATTATTGGAACAGACACATCAATTGTTGAGCTATTTTTCAACATATTCCCCACCAGAAATAAGACATTTGTCATATCATGGGATCGAAAGAGAGGTGCAGACGCCTCTCAAACGCTGTTCCGATCCTAGGCGGCTGACTTCTACAACACAACGATACAAAACTTGATCCCGTGGTATGACAAATATCTCAATTCCAGTGGGGTATATGTTTACAAGCAGCGCAACAATTGCTGTACCTGTTTCAATAAATCTTTCCATGCAATTATGCTTTTTTTTTGTAAACGGCCCCAGGGAAAATCACTTTCTGGACGCCTCGTAATTGCGGTCGAGTGGCCAAAATTTGTATAAGCACTTCTTTTGACATTATTTACATGGTAGAAGAAAAAATATAACTTTTTTATCTGCCCCATCAGAATCTTTGCTTGTGAGAGGTAGAACTTAAACTGAGGGGATTCAATCCGGCATCGGAAGTGGAATCCGGTGTGGCTATGTGGATAAAGCTTCGCACGTAGAACTGAAAACCCGGGTTCGAGTTTCGGTGCCGGATAGAATTTTTCTCTGTTCTATCCATCTTTCATCATATAGTAACGCAGAATTCGTACACGGAAATATCATATGTACTTCGGTACATAATAATAATAATAATAATAATAATAATAATAATAATAATTTGTCATTTTTAGTTAATGTGTCGCTAATTCAACCAAATAACACTGATTTTTTACATTTAATTTTGTTCAATATGCACAATTTTAGTTTGCGTTGTTCTTCTCTCTTCCCCACTACAATGGGGTCCACACCTGTGGAGTAACGGCTAGCGCGTCTGGCCGCGAAACCAGGTGGCCCAGGTTCGATTCCCGGTCAGGACAAGTTACCTGGTTGAGGCTTTTTCCGGGGTTTTCCCTCAACCCAATACTGGACCCCGGACTCATTTCACCGTCATTATCACCTTCATATCATTC
This sequence comes from Periplaneta americana, assembly GCF_040183065.1. Taxonomy (NCBI): domain Eukaryota; kingdom Metazoa; phylum Arthropoda; class Insecta; order Blattodea; family Blattidae; genus Periplaneta; species Periplaneta americana. The sequence goes on along the minus strand of NC_091131.1, from coordinate 32,513,908 downwards.
AGACGCTAAATAACCTGAGATGTCGATACAGCGTCGTAAAATAATCTACTAAAAAAAAGAGATAATGGAGTAAGGACAATGTATATTGCAAATGTAAAATATATTAAAATATAATTAAATTCAAGGAAATGAAACTTCACGTAGCTCAACAATGTCATCTCATTGGTGTGACGTCACAGAACATAATTAAGTTTACTAAATGGGCATTTGTGGCACTGACATGGGGTGAAACTTATTTGCGCATCGTATTTTTTTTATATTCCAGCTAGCTGCTTCACAGTCAGCTGTTGTATAAATTTACTTTGGTATTATTGGCCTAAATTTCATGAGAAAGTATTTTCTCATAAGGACTCGAACCAGGACGCATTCCGTACGTGAGACCAAGCAAGATGCGTTAAGCCGCGCATCCAAGAAGCGATGTTGCCACTCGCGGCCGCTTCGCTTCGTGGATACGCGGCTTTAGACCACGAAGCTACGGCGCGGGAAACTCCATCTATCAGTGCAAAATTATCTTTTTAAATTAATTTTGTTTCGTCGCGACTATTTGGCAATTGTTTCCTCCTAAGCAGACAATTCAGAATACCGTGGTGCCCATGTCACTATGAAATTCAAGCAACGAAAAAAAAAAAAAATTTTGAATACTATAAATAATAAATTGTTAGTATCAAACTATAAATAATAAATTGTTAGTATCAAACTATAAATAATAAATTGTTAGTATCAAACTATAAATAATAAATTGTTAGTATCAAACTATAAATAATAAATTGTTAGTATCGAACTATAAATAATAAATTGTTAGTATCGAACTATAAATAATAAATTGTTAGTATCAAACTATAAATAATAAATTGTTAGTATCAAACTATAAATAATAAATTGTTAGTATCAAACTATAAATAATAACTTGTTAGTATCAAACTATAAATAATAAATTGTTAGTATCAAACTATAAATAATAAATTGTTAGTATCAAACTATAAATAATAAATTGTTAGTATCAAACTATAAATAATAAATTGTTAGTATCAAACTATAAATAATAAATTGTTAGTATCAAACTATAAATAATAAATTGTTAGTATCAAACTATAAATAATAAATTGTTAGTATCAAATTATAAATAATAAATTGTTAGTATCAAACTATAAATAATAAATTGTTAGTATCAAACTATAAATAATAAATTGTTAGTATCAAACTATAAATAATAAATTGTTAGTATCAAACTATAAATAATAAATTGTTAGTATCAAACTATAAATAATAAATTGTTAGTATCAAACTATAAATAATAACTTGTTAGTATCAAACTATAAATAATAAATTGTTAGTATCAAACTATAAATAATAAATTGTTAGTATCAAACTATAAATAATAAATTGTTAGTATCAAACTATAAATAATCAATTGTTAGTATCAAACTATAAATAATAAATTGTTAGTATCAAACTATAAATAATAAATTGTTAGTATCAAACTATAAATAATAAATTGTTAGTATCAAACTATAAATAATAAATTGTTAGTATCAAACTATAAATAATAAATTGTTAGTATCAAACTATAAATAATAACTTGTTACTATCAAACTATAAATAATAAATTGTTAGTATCAAACTATAAATAATAAATTGTTAGTATCAAACTATAAATAATAAATTGTTAGTATCAAACTATAAATAATAAATTGTTAGTATCAAACTATAAATAATAAATTGTTAGTATCGAACTATAGATAATAAATTGTTAGTATCGAACTATAGATAATAAATTGTTAGTATCGAACTATAAATAATAAATTGTTAGTATCAAACTATAAATAATAAATTGTTAGTATCAAACTATAAATAATAAATTGTTAGTATCAAACTATAAATAATAACTTGTTAGTATCAAACTATAAATAATAAATTGTTAGTATCAAACTATAAATAATAAATTGTTAGTATCAAACTATAAATAATAAATTGTTAGTATCAAACTATAAATAATAAATTGTTAGTATCAAACTATAAATAATAAATTGTTAGTATCAAACTATAAATAATAAACTGTTAGTATCAAACTATAAATAATAAATTGTTAGTATCAAACTATAAATAATAAACTGTTAGTATCAAACTATAAATAATAAATTGTTAGTATCAAACTATAAATAATAAATTGTTAGTATCAAACTATAAATAATAAATTGTTAGTATCAAACTATAAATAATAAATTGTTAGTATCAAACTATAAATAATAAATTGTTAGTATCAAACTATAAATAATAAATTGTTAGTATCAAACTATAAATAATAAATTGTTAGTATCAAACTATAAATAATAACTTGTTAGTATCAAACTATAAATAATAAATTGTTAGTATCAAACTATAAATAATAAATTGTTAGTATCGAACTATAAATAATAAATTGTTAGTATCAAACTATAAATAATAAATTGTTAGTATCAAACTATAAATAATAAATTGTTAGTATCAAACTATAAATAATAAATTGTTAGTATCGAACTATAGATAATAAATTGTTAGTATCAAACTATAGATAATAAATTGTTAGTATCAAACTATAAATAATAACTTGTTAGTATCAAACTATAAATAATAAATTGTTAGTATCAAACTATAAATAATAAATTGTTAGTATCAAATTATAAATAATAAATTGTTAGTATCAAACTATAAATAATAAATTGTTAGTATCAAACTATAAATAATAACTTGTTAGTATCAAACTATAAATAATAACTTGTTAGTATCAAACTATAAATAATAAATTGTTAGTATCAAACTATAAATAATAAATTGTTAGTATCAAACTATAAATAATAAATTGTTAGTATCAAACTATAAATAATAAATTGTTAGTATCAAACTATAAATAATAAATTGTTAGTATCAAACTATAAATAATAAATTGTTAGTATCAAACTATAAATAATAAATTGTTAGTATCAAACTATAAATAATAAAGTGTTAGTATCAAACTAAATAATAAATTGTTAGTATCAAACTAAATAATAAATTGTTAGTATCAAACTATAAATAATAAATTGTTAGTATCAAACTATAAATAATAAATTGTTAGTATCAAACTATAAATAATAAATTGTTAGTATCAAGTTCAAAATCCACAGCTATTGTCAAATACACCACAGATACGTAGGTTATTACCAATGTGCTTAATAGACGTGTAAAGTCTTCGAAACGTTAACTCATTCAAACTGAATGACATATTTCACATGTAATCCGACAGCAATTTTATATTGTTACCACAGTTTAGTATATAGGCCTAAAGTCACGAAGCTCAATACATAGTAAATATGCATTCAAAGATAGTTGCTAACTACTAGGATCGCTAATATCGCCTCATTACAGACAATGCGAAATAGTACCGGCACAGTCTATTGTTCCTAGCACCCTCACAACTCAAGCTTCGTGACTGTACTCTTGGTTTCACAAGTAAAGAACCTTCGTTGCAGGGTTGGGTTCAGAAAGCCATAAATCTGACTGACACGCTCCCCCAATTAGTGAAACTGTTGACAAAGATACCGCCAGGAAGCCGCCTAGAATGCTGTGTTGTGAATTTTCCATTTTTGAAAGAATCCAACCAGTTGCAAAAGAAAATACATTTAAAGAGTCCAGCCAAGGGCAAACGTGGCAACAGCTGAAAGATTTAGCAAGACAACTTCCCCTAACTGGCCTGTCAATCACTGTCATCTGTGTAGAAGTGGTGTGAGGCCAGGGTTCTTTACTTGTGGAGCCGAGAGTAAGTTATATTAGGACTGTGGTGTTACGGTATCGATCTTAACCCATTAACGCCCAGTGGTCTATTTATAGACCCTTGCACATTCGACTACATTAGATTTTTTTATTGGCGCCACATTGATTCAATATTAATGATCGTCATAAATATATCATGAAAGATGTTAACTAAACTTGCCAACATTTTATCCTCCTTCAAATATAAGAATTCATTAAGGTATCTTAGTTCGAATTAGTTAGGTATAAAATAATGTCGCACTGTGTAAAGAATATAATTAATTTTCCATATAATAATGTCTCGATATTGTTATTGGTTTGTGATGTAGTAGTGCCAAGGTTAATACTATTGCATCGCACAAGAAAAACACAGATTTATGTAAAATGATTGGAGCAATATGAACTGAAACCGCTGCGGTCTATAAATAGACCGCTGGGCACTTATGATATCACGTGAAAATAACAGTGGAGAAAGGTGTGTCATTGCACTCTGTACCGCAACAGTTGATAGCAGCAAGTGACTGTCGGCAGTAGTACTGTGCTATTGCAAGTAGATTAGCATCTGAAAGATGATTAGCACCTATTCGATCCCCAGAACGTGTTATTGTATGCTCTAAATTGGAAATAAATGTGATACGTGTACGTCTGCAGTGTATACATTTTTTAACACTGGAAATATTCCTTTTTACTTCCAAGTACAGTGGTCTATAAAATGTGTAATAATACTTCTCGACCAATAAAGAACACCGTACATCCTATTTTCACCAACATATTATAACAATAAACAGGAAAAAATGCAATATTCTAATGGTATGATATATTGCTGTCCCGTGCTGTGGCGTCGTGGTCTAAGGCATCCTGTCTAGGACTCGCGTTACGGAATGCACGCTGGTTCGAGTCCTCATGGGGGAAGAAATTGTCATGAAATTTCGGCCAGTGTATGGGACCGGTGCCCACCCAGCATCGTGATGCACTTAGGAAGCTATGATAGGTAGCGAAAATCCGGTTTCGCAAACCAGCTATAACGGCTGGGAGGATCATCGTGCTAACCACACGATACTTCCATTCTGATTGGATGATCGTCCTCTTCTGCTTCGGCATGTGGACGTGAGATCAGCAGCCGGCTGGTCGGTCTTGGCTCTTCATGGGCTGTAGCGCCAAGGATTTATTTTTTATGATATACTGCTTCATTTTCTTTCGTAATATTATGTCAGATGGCATCACTTTTGACTAATTTCTTCTGTGGCCAACATCACATTGAGGTTTTCTATTCCCTGTGTAAAAAATCTCTGGTAAGGACACAGCTGAAATCACGTCGGTAATAGGCATGACTTAGTTGTGCTGAATATACTCGATTGCATTGTACATCCTCATGCTCACGACACATAATTTGATAATTTTTTTTATAAGTAGAGACCTTTTGCTCCACCTTCAGGATCTTGGTTTCCGGCTTACAGAAACTGAGAGAGAAAACAGAATGGATGCCTTTACTCTTCAGGATACGAAATTACTACAGAATGCAGTACGAGAGTCCTACGATTATACAATTGACACTAATAGTGAACGTCTGTTCGTGAAGTGGGATGACAACAGATGTGTACCTGTAGGATCAAACTTTGATGTAGGGGCTTCTCCAAGCAGGTGGGACAGAAATGTGCAACAACCACAGGTCATATTTTTAGTACGTTATTTTATGACGCTTTATCAACATCTTAGGTTATTTAGCGTCTGTATGAGATGAAGATAATAATGCCGGTGAAATGAGTCCGGGGTCCAGCACCGAAAGTTACCCAGCATTTGCTTATATTGGGTTCAGAGAAAACTCCGGAAAAATCTCAACCAGGTAACTTGATCCGACCGGAATCAAACCCGGGCCACCTGGTTTCGTGGCCAGATGCGTTAACCGTTACTTCACAGGTCATAAAGAAATACGGTAAGTACATGAGTGGAGTGGACCATCATGATTGGTTAGCAGGGAAATATGCCACTTCAAGCCATGGAAAAAAGTGGTACTGAGATCTCTTTGTCAGAATGCTGGATATGGCTATAGTAAATGGTTGGATTGTCTACAGAGAAATACATGGACGAGACTTCTTGGACCTACTTGAATTCCGACGATGCTTGGCTGTTCAATATCTCTAGATGTTTTCGAACTGCAAGAGAATGGAGCGCCCTATTTCATCACCTCGAGGAGTGAAATTTGGTATGAGGATAGATACGAGTAGTAGAGGTCATTTCATGGCAAAACGACCCTCTCAGAAACACTGCCGGATGGAATGGTGTAAATGCAGACCAGTAACATTCCCCAAGAGGTGTGATGAAACTCTCTGTCAAAGATGCTTTGAGCCTTACCACACTCGGTAAAGACAGATATTACTAAAATAAATGTGTTTCATTATTGCTGCAGCATTGTATTGTTGCATTAAATACTAAAATTGTCATAAATAAATTTATTTATATTGGTGTAAATGTTTCTGGTTACACTACATTAAATACACAAAAAATATATTTACTTTATTGCAAATGAATACGGAGATATCATCAGTGCCCAGCGGTCTATTTATAGACAGGGTGATTTTCAGCTACTTGGTGCACGGCAGAATAAACAAAACATATTCTTGGCATCTTATGGATTAAATTTATGAAATATATATATTATTTTCGTTTTTTTTTTAATAAAAATAATTTGGGCGTTAATGGGTTAAGAGCTATTTTCTTAGCGACACATAAAAAACGTTTTAAATTGAGTACATCTTATAAATTTCTTCCTTGTCTTCCTTGACGTTAAGAATTAAGCTATTCACATCGGTCCAGTTTCCATAATATTTTAGTTTATTCACTTTTTTTTATATTTTCTACTTCATTTTAGCGTAATTTTTCTTGATACGTATAAAGAAGTTATCTCTAAGTTCGCCAGGTTACCAAGTTCACCACTCGTCATTTTCATTAAGATACGATATTCGGCCAAACGTTGGCAGCAGTATCTTGATGCATGATGCGTTAGAACTTTTTTGAATACGCAAGGTGCATTACCAGTAAATTTTGCTATGAGGTAGTCGTCATATTGTGTTAACTGTGGCTGCCAGTATAAGATATGCTCCGTAAGAATTCGTTTCATCCAACGGAATAAGTATAATATTTACTCCGTAAGAATTCGTTTCATCCAACGGAATAAGTATAATATTTGCTCCGTAAGAATTCGTTTCATCCAACGGAATAAGTATAATATTTGGTCCATAAGAATTCGTTTCATCCAACGGAATAAGTATAAGATTTGCTCCGTAAGAATTCGTTTCATCCAACGGAATAAGTATAATATTTATTCCGTAAGAATTCGTTTCATCCAACGGAATAAGTATATTTGCTCCGTAAGAATTCGTTTCATCCAACGGAATAAGTATAAGATTTGCTCCGTAAGAATTCGTTTCATCCAACGGAATAAGTATAATATTTACTCCGTAAGAATTCGTTTCATCCAACGGAATAAGTATAATATTTGCTCCGGAATAAGTAATTTAGTTCAATTTATTCGACCATTACACATACAGTATTAGGGGAAAAACACACAATTGAAAATACACATACATACATAATTGAAACAATAAAGTTCAATTAAAACAATGAAAACACAATATATTTTGAAACTCTAAAAATTAATGAAAACACTTCACTCTTAATGCATTATTTGTAACTAAATGTAAATAATTTTACTTATTAAAAAAAATTTCATACAAATTTATGTTAAAAAGCTCATCTACAGAGAAGAAAGGATTAATTAAAAGTCAATTATAAAATCTAGTTTTTAAACTATTGGTTTGTAACGTATAACATTGACTGGGAAGCTTATTATGCAATTTCATCCCCATGACAGAAATGTTTGTACTAATCTTATGTAATCTGCAGTATGGAATATTAATTTGCATTTGCAGAGTGTAATATATCATTTCAAAGCCTATTTTGTGTATTTTCTGGCTGTAGTTTTAGAATTACATTTACTAAAGTGATGTCCTACTTTATGACATTATTATTAAATGCTGGAACTGTTCTTAAATTCGCCAACTTAGGATCATTCGTTGCTGCTTCTCTGAGATCGTTTTAAACAGTTGGTAGCTTAAATAACTGATTACTTTTTAACTTTAATATTTAAATCAGTCATATTTCAGATATTTTATAGGTAAAAGAATACTAAAATTATTAATCCTGTGTTAATTTATTAATGATAAAACTTTAATTCCTATTATGACCATTTTTTCTGTATTAAAATATATTACATCTGTACTCTGATGATATTAAATATTCTCTGAATTTCCAACAGGCACACTAGTAGCGAACTTAGGGAACAAATGCCTCCTAACTTCGCCAGTTGCATCCCCCTGTCTGTTTTGTTTTTGTACGAGGAGGAGTATCTTATTCTTCACGAAATTTTTATTTAAGATGCCCTTTAGTATCAATATAGAAACGCAATTTTTTATACTTTCGAAATATGACTTCCTCATCAATTTAAAAATAAATCTGCTTAAGGTGGCAGATAGGAAAAGAGATAGGTTTGGAAATAAATCCCGAAAAGACAAAGTATATGATTATGTCTCGTGACGAGAATATTGTACGAAATGGAAATATAAAAATTGGAAATATATCCTTTGAAGAGGTGGAAAAATTCAAGTACCTGGGAGCAACAGTAACAAATATAAATGATACTCGGGAGGAAATTAAACACAGAATAAATATGGGAAATGCGTGTTATTATTCGGTTGAGAAGCTTTTATCACCCAGTCCGCTGCCAAAAAATCTGAAAGTTAGAATTTATAAAACAGTTATATTACCGGTTGTTCTTTATGGTTGTGAAACTTAGACTCTCACTTTGAGAGAGGAACATAGGTTAAGGGTGTTTGAGAATAAGGTTCTTAGGAAAATATTTGGGGCTAAGAGGGATGAAGTTACAGTAGAATGGAGAAAGTTACACAACGCAGAACTGCACGCAGTGTATTCTTCACCTGACATAATTAGGAACATTAAATCCAGACGTTTGAGATGGGCAGGGCATGTAGCACGTATTCGCGAATCCAGAAATGCATATAGAGTGTTAGTTGGGAGGCCGGAGGGAAAAAGACCTTTGGGGAGGCCGAGACGTAGATGGGAAGATAATATTAAAATGGATTTGAGGGAGGTGGGATATGATGATAGAGATTGGATTGATCTTGCTCAGGATAGGGACCTATGGCGGGCTTATGTGAGGGCAGCAATGAACCTTCGGGTTCCTTAAAAGCCAGTAAGTAAGTAAGGTGGCAAAACTCAGGGAAGTTTACCTTACTCTATTTTCCTTCATTGCGTCCAGGTATTCACACAATACCATTTTGAAATACAGAGGCTATCCAAAAACGATAAAGAGCAATAGTGAAACTCTGAGATAAAGTTTCCTTTATAACCTTTTTCCTGCTACATATCTTACAGGATATGTCAAGGCACCGACATCGCTCCCTTATGGTAAGAAGTCATAATCTCAGTTACAGTTGGACCAAAGGCTCTTAATAAATACACTACAAAAGAATTAAGTCTATGCCATAAAAAAAATGTGCACTTCGGTGAGGACGTATGCCCCTTCTGCGTGCACTGCATTTTGGGAAATTAGAGAGGAACATCACAAGAAGACGGAGTGAAGAGGGATGGTGAGGGGGGAGGAGGTTTCTGTCTGCTGAAGATGTCCATCCTCCCCCAACGCGACTTCGATCTAAGTAATTGATCTGGTTGTGGAAGTCGGTCTGTGGGTGCCCGGGAGGGCGGAACCCTCGCGGTGAGGAATTAGCTACACAAGTGATGGCTAAAACGCTGCGGATTAGCCTGTTTTGTTTACATATTGATACCTACCCCAATCCAGACAAGGCAGGACCCATGGTCACGTTACGAGGACGACCGGCGGTGAGGCAAATTCTCGCAAACCATAATCGAAAAGATCGGATAATCAGTGATGCAGAAGACTTTCATAAATTAAGTATTACATAATGCAGTTTAATAATTTTCTCTGTGGTCATGTGTTTTAACATATTAGGTAGTGGATCAGAACTTTTATAGTACATTACGCAACAAACCTATAATGGTAGTAATTAAGACGCGAGTATGTTTGTTTATGAAACTCGCTTGCTCTCGTTTCATAATTTTCATACGAGCGTCTTAATTACCATTACAGGCATGTTTCATACGACTTTTTATGCTCGACCATATTTATAACTTGAAATTATTCACAAATATTCATGTTATGGTTATGTAAGTGATGAGCGGAACTGACCTAAATTGTGAGATGTGCGCAGACGCGAAAGTATTATTTTTTTCCCGAAGAACAATAATGTCATTGACCTTGATTAATCTAGAGAATAACATGAACATTGTTTCTGATATAAACTGGAAATTGATTTAGAATTGAAAAACGAAATGACAAATGAATTTATTTGAATATTATTTACAAATAACGCTAATTATTATAGTAACAGAACATAACCTTCTGCGACAGTATTGGATTTCCAGTCTCCGTGACGTTTGCCTCGTTGTCTTTCGATTGCATATCCGAGAATAATCGAAAACCTGAACTTTAATGAATAGGTGTACTTTAATGTCATGCATTAAAGGGTTGCTACCAGGTGTACAATTACTACATTTCGGCATGGTCGAGCATAAAGTATAATAGCTCTGTTGGAAAGAGTGGGTGAAGAAAGAATGTTGCTGAAACTGATCAGGAAGAGAAAAAGGAATTGACTGGGTCACTGACTGAGAAGAAACTGCCTACTGAAGCATCCACTGAAAGGAATGGTGAACGGGAGAAGATTTCGAAGCAGAAAAAAATATCAAATAATAGAGACATTAAAATATATAGATCATATGCAGAGACTAAGAGGAAGGCAGAAAATAGAAAACACTGGAGAATGCTGGGTTTGCAGTGACAGAACGCTATAAATGAATGAATGAATGTCAATGACGAGTTTTAAGGGCCAAGGAAACTTCCTATGATGGATTTCTGTGGAAAGATTAGAAAAGTATACTGTAGGTCTCATGTTATAGATTTAAGTAATTATACACTTTATTCTTGTTTTTTTATTAAATCTCGCACAGTTGTAACTCCAATCTCATATTCCTAAGTGAGATGAACCACAGTTCCTCTTTTACAAAACCACTCAATTATATGCACTTCTCTTCGATATTTAGCACAACATGTATTCTTTTGGCACTTCTGGAGGCGTTCTGTATAGAAATTAAACAGGTCACTCGAATAGTAGATCATAATGTGTAAGGGCAAAGGCTTGTAATATCACTCTCTATAAAAAAAAAAACTACGTGCTAATGTACTGTACAGTACTCAATATTTTTTCTGCAACAAAAAAAGGAAAGAATGACAGACGGATAATCCAACAATCGGTTAATAGGGTGACGGATAATCGGGGTTCTACTGTAATAGCTCTGTTGGAAAGAGTGGGTGAAGAAAGAATAATGCTGAAACTGATCACGAAGAGAAAAAGGAATTGGCTGGGTCACAGACTGAGAAGAAACTGCCTACTGAAGGATTCACTGGAAGGAATGGTGAACGGGAGAAGAGTTCGGGGCAGAAAAATATATCAAATAATAGAAGGCATTAAGTATGGATCATATGCGGAGACTAAGAGAAAGGCACAAAATAGGAAAGACTGGAGAATGCTTGGTTTGCAGTGACAGAACACTATGAATGAATGAATGACAGGTTCCCAAGGGTCAAGGAAACTTAATTTACCATAAATAATACGCCATAAGGAAAGTTCAGGATAACACAGAGGGTTTGGAATTGAACGGGTTACATCAGCTTCTTGTCTATGCGGATGACGTGAATATGTTAGGAGAAAATACACAAATGATTAGGGAAAACTCGGAAATTCTACTTGAAGCAAATAAAGAGATAGGGTTGGAAGTAAACCCCGAAAAGACTAAGTATATGATTATGTCTCGTGATCAGAATATTGTACGAAATGGAACTATAAAAGTTGGAGATTTATCCTTCGAAGAGGTGGAAAAATTCAAATATCTTGGAGCAACAGTAACAAATAAAAATGACACTCGGGAGGAAATTAAACGCAGAATAAATATGGGAAATGCCTGTTATTATTCGGTTGAGAAGCTTTTGTCATCCAGTCTGCTGTCAAAAAATCTGAAGTTAGAATTTATAAAACAGTTATATTACCGATTGTTCTGTATGGCTGTGAAACTTGGACTCTCACTTTGAAAGAGGAACAGAGATTGAGGGTTTTTTGAGAATAAGGTTCTTAGGAAAATATTTGGGGCTAAGAGGGATGAAGTTACAGGAGAATGGAGAAAGTTACACAACGCAGAGCTGCACGCATTGTATCCTTCACCTGACATAATTAGGAACATTAAATCCAGACGTTTGAGATGGGCAGGGCATGTAGCACGTATGGGCGAATCCAGAAATGCATATAGAGTGTTAGTTGGGAGGCCAGAGGGGAAAAGACCTTTGGGGAGGCCGAGACGTAGATGGGAAGATAATATTAAAATGGATTTGAGGGAGGTGGGATATGATGGTAGGGACTGGATTAATCTTGCTCAGGATAGGGACCAATGGCGGGCGTATGTGAGGGCGGCAATGAACCTCCGGGTTCCTTAAAAGCCAGTAAGTAAGTAAGTATAAATATATAGCAAGCGAAGTTTTCATTTCTCTTGCACAAACCGACCAGCGCGAATGAAAATATCATGTGATATCACGTATAATACAAAGTTATTTATTTATCGGAAGTTTTCGGGAAGACCCGAAGATTGCGACGAATGTTTGGTGCCAGGTTAATGAAGCTTTCTAACCACATCCTGAGCTCCGAATGAAAACGTGTAGTGTATACCCTGAGGTCAGTGATGCTCTGAAGTGGCCACACAAAACGTTGCGATGCCGGGCGGATGTGGAGTACAAATGAAGGTTTTAATGTCATTTCCAACAGTCGGAAGCAAGGAAGGAAGGAGGCATGGTACAGAAACCGACCGGTGCTAGTGAATCCATCTCCGAGAAACAAGCAACGCAATCCATCACGGCGTGGCAACAAACACCGGGGGGGGGGGGGGGGAGAGGAAAGACAGAGATGATTCCTTTAATAAAGTAAGGTGTTACTCCAAATTGTGACGATAAGCCCGCCTCACATATAGGCAACACCACAAACACCAGTTCAGGCGGTCGAATTCACAGCAAGGATCGCAACTGAGTGGCAAAACTCCACCCACGGAAAATTCTGTGACAATAAAAAAACAAGTGACAAGAAAAAGAAAAATACTTCCTATGACTTCAATGTATTTCGCATAAATTAAGCCCTTTGCCCACACTGCCAGTGACTCTCTTTATAGTTTTTCTAGTGGCTTGTGCTGCAAACTAAGTTCATTAGACGTTCAAATAAACATTTTTCAGATTTATTTTCAATGAAGAATACCAGACATTCTGAAAGTTATTTGCTTCCATAACAATGAAAGATACTCTCTCTAGAGCCAATACTGAAGAGAACCACGCATATAAATATCTACACCACACCGCCATTAAATATATGAAAAAGACCCAACCCTCACTTGATTAATAATTATAAAAATATTTGATTTTTAATAATATTATTATCTTACGTAAGTTTTATAGCTTTCAGTAACATATACTATATAGCCGCCACTCAGTAAAATATAGAAATCAAAATCTAACTTAAGTTATTCTCTACATCTACTTATATAACCCCAAAACGTTTCACTTTCATATCATCAATATAGCATTAATATGTATAATTAATGAAAAATAGTCACATCATGGCATTAACTACAATAATATTTCATTTCTAATGTAATAATGTCATCAAACAACCTCAAGTTTTGCATCCAATACACAGCCGTACCCAGAAAATTACACACCATAGAATCGAACCTGTAAATTATTTTCAATAAGTCAAGTTTTTAATAACCAATTTAATTTGAGCTCTAAATATGTCAGCATTCTTGCAGATCATGGCCTTCGTGTAATATTGTTTACTGTAGTATGTGTTTTGTTTTATTCTGAAATGCAACACGGCCGACTTGATGCTCGCTTCGCTTCACCTTTACAAAAAAGCGCAGAGAATATCAAGTCGGCCGTGAATGCTATTAGCTAGTTCTCAAAACTGACGACAGATGGATTTTGGAAAATAGGAAAATTATGTTTAAAAATTGACAATTCACTGAAAACTACTATTTTTCCGAAAAAAATTTGAGTTCAAAGGTTCAAAATAAGGAGTCATTTATTAAAATCCAGTTCAAATTATATATATATATATATATATATATTTATTTATTTATTTATTTATTTATTTTATTGAACTACTTCTAATATGTTTTTTTACTACTATCGGGTCGTCTTTGACCCTTATGAAGGCAGTTGTGTAGACTAGTTTACAGACACAGTCGTTGCCCAGGGTGCGCCATAGGAGGCTGGTCTACGCTACACATGAGATGATGAGATGTGCTGGGATGTCACATGGGAACCAAACCTCCCGGAGAAAACACCTGTGTTACCTGATTGACGAGGTTGTCCAACACAAGTTTAAAGAGATTCTGATTTTTTTTTAACATAAACACAAAAATGTCTCATGAAACGTATTTCGCTCTTATTTCGCAGTAACACCTGTATTTTGCATATTTTACTCAATGTCGCATTATCGCGGATTTAAAGTTACAATACATGCTTTTAAACATAAAATTACTTATTTTTAAAGCATTTTCGCATATTTCGAGCCGCTTCCGCTGCCTTTGCTCCTTTATTAAATAGAAGAAAATGTCGGAAGTGTTTCTTCCTCCAGCTTCTTTAGCCTACAAATACCATAAACTTTCTTCAAATCCACTAAATTCAAGGCGTATTCAGAAGCACCACACTCCAAATAACAAATGACAAACTATAAACAATCTCATAACAACGCATTGTTGTGATCACGAACAAAAGCGATACGAACTTATGCATCGACCTAATATTTTCCATATTATCTATAGCCTATACAGGGCTTTCATTTCAAAACTTCCCAGTCTAAACAACTAATTATTTAAATTGAATTCAATTTAAACAAAAAACACGTCTATTTAGATATTGAGGGGGAAGTCTGAAACCAGGCTTAATTCCATTTTAGATATCACCCCCAACCCCCAGCCACCGCCCCTTTGACATTTCAAATGGCAACCCTATATTTTTATACTTAAATATGAAAGAGCATTCAATTATTTACACAAATCATTCATTAGATTCGATTCCCGGACTCGGCTCTCGGTGAATTTTTCTTGAAGAAGAGGAATTCCCTGGGTGTCTAGAGTCTGGAAATTTGTATGAATGTGAGTGTGATTGTGAGTGTGCCGGGTTAATATTAATTAACCAATCATCACAAATATAAAAATACAACAGGACTGTCGCTGGGCAGTAACCTGAACACACGTTTCAGCGTCACATTGTTGACAAGTAGCTCCATCTGTTAGCACCACCATAAAGCATCTAATAGATGCTATAGAGTTACCAACAACGAAAACAAAAAAAAAAAAAAATCATTCATTTGGTTTAGCATCTTTTGTTTTTTATCGTCGCCTGGCCACCTGTATTGTTGTTATTGTTGATTAGAGTTGAAGAGAATAAAGCTACAAAAACTTATTGAGCATTTCATGTAATAGTTGTGTCTGTGTATTAAATTATTTTATGCTCGACCATGCCGAAATGTAGTAATTATACACCTGGTAGCAGTCCTTTAATGCATGTCATTAAAGTACACCTACTCATTAAAGTACAGGTGTTCAGCCAATGACAACTCAGCTTACAGGTGTTCAGCCACTGACAAGTCAGCTTTGTACCGTTATAAAACTGCAAGTATCGATTATTCTCGGATATGCAATCGAAAGAGAATTAGCGAAAAGTCACGGAGGCTAGAAATCCAATACTGTCGCAGAAGGTTATGTTCTGTTACTATAATAATTAGCGTTAATTGTAAATAATATTCAAATAAATTCAATTTGTCATCTCGTTTTTCAATGTCTAATTTAATTTCAATGTTATCTCTGTAGGTTCTTATGGCCTAGCAAGGTTAATGTGCACATCTGTTCCTCGAAAAAAATCAATACTTTCGCGTCTGCGCACATCTCACAATATATGGGACATTGGTCAAGGTCAGATACAAAGAAAATTAATAATATCAAGTTAGAAATATGGTCGAGCATAAAAAGTCGTATGAAACTCGCTTATAATGGTAATTAAGAAGCTCGTATGAAAATTATGAAACTCGCTTGCGCTCGTTTCATAAATATCCATACTCGCTTCTTAATTACCTTCATTATAGGAGCCACCGGCGTGGCTCAGTCGGTTAAGGCGCTTGCCTGCCGGTCTGAAGTTGCGTTCGGGCGCGGGTTCGATCCCCGCTTGGGCTGATTACCTGGTTGGGTTTTTTCCCAGGTTTTCCCCAACCGTAATGTGAATGCAAGGTAATCTATGGCGAATCCTCGGCCTCATCTCGCCAAATATCATCTCGCTATCACCAATCTCATCCACGCTAAATAACCTAGTAGTTGATACAGCGTCGTTAAATAACCAACTAAAATAAAAAAAATTCATTATAGGCTCGTTGCATAATGTACTATTAAAATGGTGTATACCTTTCAAGAGAGATCATCCTTACTGAATAAATTTAGGAAATTACACAAAATAAGCTGTGTTTTCATCCTACTATCAACTGATAATAACAAAAATACAGGTTGCCAGGCGACGATGGAAAACAAAAGATGCGAAAAATGAAAGAGGTGTATAAACAATTGAATGCTCTTTCATATTTAAGTATAAAAATATAGGAGTGTCATTTAAAATTTCAAAGTGGGGGGTGGCTGGGGGTAGGGACTGAAATCTAAAATTGCAATTAAACTTGATTTCAGACTTCCCTCTCAATATCTAAATTGACGTGTTTTTTGTTTAAATTAAACTCAGTTTAAATAATTAGTTATTTAGACTGGGAAGTTTTGAAATGAAAGCCCTGTATATTATTTACATTTATTTATCTTTTATTTATATTTATTTGTTTTTATATTATTTTCATATAATTTACAAGACAGTATAACAGTCGCGCACAGAAGCAAGTTTTAACCTAGCATCGTGTATACAAACTCCACGCATAACCTGTACAGTGGATTTACCCCCTACTTGTACGGCCTTTACTTTAAGCACTGGGCAGCGGCGAACGCAATAACAACGCTAACAAGAAATGTAAGCAACGACGGCGGACGAGGAGGCTGGGAAACAAAGTCACACTAAGTAGATATAGATTAGATACACAGACGGACTACCCGCAAAAAAGACGGGGGTTCAAGGGGCACGGAGACAGGTACAAGCGCTCATTAAAATAGATTTCATTTAACTCAAGTCCGGATTAAAAGTACATGCCATTTTATAATTTGATTCGACAAGATATATAGCCTACCTCTATCTGCCTCGTTTAGGATAAGAGTACGAATGGTAAGATAAACAAAAGAAAAACCTTTTTACATCAACCATCTTTAAGGGAAGCGGGTTTAGGACTACTTAGTCCTGTCCCATGAAACTCAAATGATCCTGATCCTTTCATCTCTTTTTCGTCGTTGTCCGTTAGGCTAGCGGTCTTACTAATAAAAACTCTATATACAGACGTTTAAGGCCCAATTGTATAAAACTCCCTGACTAAAGATCAACTTTGATCGAAGATCGAAAAGTGAACCGAGTTCAGACACTTCTTCTATTGTATAAATCTTTTCTGCGATCAAATTACCTTGGTTCAAATGCAATCTAAGTTCACGTGAAAAGGATTTGGCAACTTCGCATAAACAGGTGAAATACGTGATGCGCGGACCATGTTATACAGGTTTGTTCAGTGTTGCTAATCTAGCGACTTTAACTCTTTTTCAACAACAATTTCTTTTAACTTTTATATTGCTTAAATAGGGATTTAGTGACCTTTTTAGCACCCCATAGTGACAAAATTTAATCTTTCTTTATTGATAATGAGAAATCTAGCGACTTTACAACTATTTTTGGCGACTTTCCGTACACTCTGTTGGAGACACTGGTTTTCTGTGCAAAGTAAATAATGGCGGACAATAAGCAGAAGGTTGACTGTTCTCCGACTGTGTTCATGTTATGGTGTTTGATACTGCTAAATATAATAAAGCTTTATAAAACGACAATTTTCGTTTAGTAATACAGTTAATTGAAAATTTGTGAATGTACCTATCATATCCATTAATAATTAATTGTTGTTATAAGCATGATATAATTATAGGTTATGTTATTTGATACTGCTGAACACGATAGAGCCTTATAAAATGTAAGATTGTTTGTGTATTAAGGCAAGAAATTGAAAGAAATATATATAAATGTACCTATCATATCTATTAATATTAATAATAATGGATATTTTATTTGCACAATCTGTCACTCGTATATTTCAAACAGAAAAGAAATAACTGAACTTGGATCATCTAACTTAATCGGAGAAATTTCTTCAGTCAAAGTTGACTTTAGTTTGAGACAAATTAATCTCAGATTAGAATTTATACAAAATTCCAAGTTCAGCTGAAACAAGGATCAATTCAACCTCTGATCTAAGATTAAATGGTTTATACAATTGGGCCTAACTGTCTTATACTTATACAAAGAGTAGCTCGTTTACAAGTCGTGTGTAAATTCCTTACTAATAATCACTACATACGTCGTGTATAACAGTACAACTGTTACACACCTACGTCATAGTTTCGTCATTACTTCATTACGAAAGGTAATAGAATATCTGAGGTTCTCTACTGGATCCTGTAGAGTGCTCTAGTGTGGCGTGTTAAATATCGATAGTACAACTGGCTCTAATCGATTACCACACTACATTTTGGTCAAAGAGTACAAGCTACAGCAATATTATTCTAATAATTCTATGATCTTTGGTTTGTTCTTCTGTGGTTACAAGGCAACCATCATCATAAAATGACAGTCGATACGAACAGCTGTTACAGGGGCGGCCATTTTTTCTCTATATACAACGCTTAAACAAGGGGTTTCGTGTATATAACTACTGCAAAGCAATTCCCATTGTATAGTTACAGCCTGTTTATACGTCCATCGCTTATGCACGGTTTATTAGTAACTTTTCTGTCTCAACTCTGCATAAGTCTCGTATAAAAACTATACACGGTTTATTAGTAAGACTGTAGATGTATAATGAAGAATACTAATTTCGAATACTAATGGTGGGTTGCAAGAACGCATTTATTCCTTCGTTAGCTGCTAACAGACCGATAAGTTCGAAAGACGCGTTGCAAGAAACATCTTCAGTGTTATTGGTCCGTTAAAGGATTCACTAACTTAGATATCTGATTTCCCTCCTATAATAATATTTATTCGTCCGTTAGACAGCCATCTTACGTATATTTTGTGTATTGGTGAATAGTTTATATATTTTGATTCATCATAATGTTACCTGTATGAGATTCAGGCATGCGATATTTTGTATAATAGATCTATATACACAGTATTAAAATAATATTGCATATCGATGGCTAAAAAGTGATACCTCGTATCTGTACATTTACAGGTAAATAAAAAATAACTGTTTTAGAAATTAGTTTGTAAAAATAGACCAACTTACTCGTATATATGTTTCTGCTTTCCAAGCTCTTCTATTCGAAAACAAAATATTAGTACACTGATCAATTTTGTGAACATAATAATAATGTAGATAATCTAAATAGTAATAATGTAGTTAAACTAAATTACCAGTTTTGTAGATATGAGGTATCTCTTCTTAGCCATCGATATACGATAATTTATTTATTTATTTATTTATTTATTTATTTATTTATTTATTTATTTATTTATTTATTTATTTATTTATTTATTTATTTATTTATTTATTTATTTATTTATATATTTATTTATTTATTTATTTATTTATTTATTCTTCGAATAGCGAAGTTATTATTTCTTTACTACAGACTCTAGTTCTTCGTCTGACGAGGAGGTTATGTGTTCTGCAGTCTGTCTTTTCATTTTCTATAAAATGAATGCACTCGTGCGCTATTTCTAATAACAAATAGGCATATTTATCTCTCTCACTGAAACTTCTGTTCCTGATTTTTTTCTGGTTTGTATTAGTCTAAATTTACTGCAAATTTTGAAATCAATAAAAGTAATTTCTCACATCAGTCAAGCAGCCGATGTTCACTTTATATTCATTCACGTCCTACTGCGTCACTTGTGAACTCCAAAGATGCTTGGTTAACGATTCAATAACTAGTGGCCTGTTAAATTCCTCTTCTGCAACCCGACAACCCACTAACTTTAAAGGTACACTAACTAATGGAGGAATACATTATATTATATTATAGGTTTGTTTTCTTGCAACCCAGCATAAGTGTATTGCAGCCGTCTTAATAATATATTCTAGTGTGCGTTTTAAGTTTTACTTTTTCATGTAGGCTATATAGCATTTCTTGTAAATCCTAGAAGCAATTTTAAGGAGCGTTTCAGTAACTTGTTACAGAGGGTAGGGTCGTACTGAAAGTCATGAGGAACACTCGTACTTAACAATTGTTTCTTTATTCAGAATTCAAGCTTCCGATGGATTCTTCCTTTGAGTTCAATAGAGAGCAAAGCAGCGGAGGCATATCGAAACATTTGTCCCGTGTACGGAGAGAATGCCATCGGAGAAAGCACTGCCAGAATGGTTCTGTCATTTCAACACACAATAGGCCTAACCCGAAAAAAAAAGTTAGTGTCCATCTACAGACAATGGTGTTATGCGTCTGATGGGATAAAGAAGGTGACGTGTACTACGAATTTCTTCCCAGTCATGTAACCATAACTGCTGACATCTATTGCCAACAACTCAGACGCCTTGCAGCCGCAATTGAAGAAAAACGACCGGGAAGACTGTATCAAGTGCTGCTGAAATATAATAATTAGGAAAAAGAAGTTCATGCATTTGCATATTTATTCTCATCGTTGTGTGAGTATGCTGAAAGATTATCTACATGAATCACAAATTTCTGAATACAATGATATTACTTTTATTGTGCATAAAAGTTCATATTTTGCCTTTATTTATAAAAGCATCATATTTTAACATTTATGCAGGGAAACTGCATATTATGTATGTTTATTTGTCTTTCTCTCATTCTTAAAAGTGTGTAACCTCCTAAACACGACTAATTTATGTTTATGAATTTTGAACGTAACGATGACGCCCTCATAGGGAGCCTCTCAAGTTAGCAATTGGTATTCCTCTACTGCAGTCTTTAGCAGATTTCGATAGAACAATATCCAGTTTAACATCAGTTCCAGGAAATGTAGGAGATAAAGTGAACGAGAAAACAGCAAATATTCTTTCCCAAAACCCTGGCTATTATCAACAGAAAGAAATTCAAGATATTCTCGAAGGAAAAACACCACAAAAACCAACAAAATTTTCTATAGAACAGCTCACAGCTTTTGTACAAGCCCTTTTTACTTCTTTCGGCGTAGAACGAAGTTTTTCGCGTTACAAAGCTATGCTGAGAGACAACAGGCGAAGAATGACAACAGAAAACATACGTCACTGTTTAGTTGTGAACTGTAACAGCATAAATGGAGCATTCAGCAATGAAGCAAGCAGTTCAAAATCCATAGACTAAACGCAAGTAACCTATACCTTATTATTCTGTTAAAATAATCTCAGACTGATAATGCATATTTTGTAGCATATTTATCTGTTTTTACGGCATAAATGCATACATATTCTTCGCGTTTTTATGGCATGAACTTCCTTTCCCTGATGATGATGCGCGCCCGTACACCATTAACATGACGAAAGCAGCTATCCAGGAGCCTAGTTGGGAGGTGATTCCACATCTCCCATATTCTCCCGATCTTTCGCCCTCAGATTTCCACCTTTTCCGTTTCCTATCCAACGGTCAAGGAAACAGTTTTCATAACGAAGATGCTTTACAAACTTGGCTTAACGACTTCTTTAACTCCAAACCAGCAGATTTTTTCAGGTGCGGAATCGAAAAACTACCCCAGTGGCTGCAGAGATAATATAGGAAAATATAAGGTAGGTGTCCCTGATATGGCCATGCTAAGGTTTGAGAATTTTTCTAGCCACCATTTTGAAAAAAAATGTTAACCACTTTTTTCTTACTCGTTCTCAGTCTAATGGACTTTCTTAAAACAATTTCCTTTCCCCATAAAAATAGCTTTCATTTTCCAAAAAGTCCCAAATTCCAAAAGTCTACCTAGTGGCCATATCAGGAACATGTGCACATGATATGGCCACCCTTGTTCCATGTTCTACAAATCGTGATTGTTTTCAGTTTGATAGCGCAGTTGTGCTAAAATTAAATAAAATTGGTGTAAAATGAATAAAAATGACACTTAATAGGCCTAATCTTTTTTATAATTCAAAAGTGTATTCAAAACAGGTTTTCTCATAAAAATTAAGTTGTTTTTCTTTAAATACAAAATTTTTGCGTAATCCCAGCTATTATGCATGTAAATTTGTCAGGTGAAAAAATAAAAGTGAAATGAACTTGATATGGCCATGGTGCATTTGATATGGCCATATCAGGAGCAGGTAAGCTTTCACGAAAATCGTTTGATTATGAGCAACTCGTAAAAGATACGCCATCAACGACAACACCAATCAACAGAACATTAAAAACTGAATGGCGTATACTATGATTTTCATGAAACATGTCTTTGAAAAACATGCATAAAACAAAGGAGGTCCACGCCTGTGGAGTAACGGTCAGCACGTCTGACTGCGAAACCAGGTGGCCCGGGTTCGAATCCCGGTCGGGGCAAGTTACCTGGTTGAGGTTTTTTCCGGGGTTTTCCCTCAACCCAATACGAGCAAATGTTGGGTAACTTTCGGTGCTGGACCCCGGACTCATTTCACCGGCATTATCACCTTCATATCATTCAGACGCTAAATAACCTAGATGTTGATACAGCGTCGTAAAATAACCCAATAAAAAAAACAAAGGAGACTTACCACAGAAAAATAAGAACAGGCCACATGAAAACCGCAAAACAGGCAAACTGACGCCATATTGCTCAACCTGACTGGATGGAAAACGATCAAGTGACATACCAGGATGCCCTTTCACTGAATGTTCCTGCAATTTAGCGGATTTTTTGGTTAACTAACTCACAATAGGGGGGTGGGCATATCAGGAACATGGCCATAACAGGAGCACCCACCTTATTACTGATAAAGTGATTAATTTCTGTCTTCTATTCATCTTAAATAAAAATTTTTGTAACAGTGAAAAACGCTACTAACGTTTGCATCAACCCAATAATTACTGTAACTTCTCTCAGGGAAGTTCTTTTTTTGACACTATGTTTACCGTCCCACTTGTCATTTTATTCCCCTCGTACATAATGCAAATATCGCGATCGAAATCTTTGGATTTTACTGGGAATCATAAATTCGTCATTGTGTTTGCCATTCCACATTAAAACCCTATTTTTTTTAGTAAAAACGGGCATTACTCCACGACTCGTATATACTGAATATAAAAAAATATCGGTCCAATAGCTTAGGAGAGAACGTTATGAACAGGGAGACATGCTGTGCTAAAACCATTTTTTCGGGGTCAGGGATGTTGAAAATGTGTATTTCCGAGAATTTCTTCAAATCGATTTATACTTCGCACAATGATGAACTAACTCTCCGAGAATAACGGGGGATCGACAAGATAACCTTCCAGGGAGGAAGCTTTTACCTCCACATTCAGGACGTGACTGTCGATGTCCCACACGGCTCGAAATTAAGACACACAATTGTGTGGTATTTACATTGTTTCAATGTGACACAGGAGAAGGGAAAATAAAATAAAAATACGAGGGATTTGCAAATGAGTGACACCGTAATACCTCAGAGAATTTAAAGGCTTGTAGCAGCCACATCAGCGGACAGAATGGGATTTTCTACCAGCGGAGGGAGATAAGAGGGAGGGAGAAAAATATGATGAACCACAACCGCATTCAGTACGTGCAACCGAAAGGGCATTGCTCCATCTCAAGACGCGAATAATGAAGGCAGTGGTTCGAATTTATTAATTTATTGTTAGCTTCAATGTCTACCAAGCCTAAGTTTAGTATCGCCGTCAATGTCGTTGATATCTTCAAGGACGTAGGTCTCTGGTCAATTCCGTCCTCATTCTATGAACCAATACATGTATACAAATGCATATGACTCTTTAGACATATTTTAAGTATGGCAGGAAACAACAAAAAACAAATGCAAGTCAAAGGACACCCACATTACTGTGATCCGCATATAATACAGTTCACACTGATTATGAAAGGAAATTCATATCGCCAATACTTACGTACGTGCAACGTGTATATTCGATCTACACTGGTAGCAAAACTAAAAAGATTTGATGGAATGATTTGTTACTGGCATCATTCGACTCTGCCTGCCTTGCAAACACTTACGTCATATACGATAAACTCAAGAGTGTGAACGAGTCCATTCCTACTCACAGGGGAATCCGCATATTTACATAATTTAGTTCAGTTTCTTATAGTCATTGTGGGTGTTGCAATATGTTTTTAAAAATGTCATTCGGTTGTGTTTTGACCAGTACGCGAAACAGACGTGTGCACAATATATGTATAACTATAGAAAGCGTAAAGTGAAGAAAATAGTTTTTGGTTCTGTACGTCACAGTGTTCATCAAAATATATACTGAACAGCTTTATG
Organism: Periplaneta americana; assembly: GCF_040183065.1. NCBI lineage: Eukaryota > Metazoa > Arthropoda > Insecta > Blattodea > Blattidae > Periplaneta > Periplaneta americana. Next base: position 32,489,387 of record NC_091131.1, on the reverse strand, counting down.
TAATGTAATCAAAGGGCCAATATTGCTGTCGGGTGACTTTAATTCTTATATATCTAACCCTTAAAATTAATAATTTTCGAAATACGTTAAGTCACTTTTTACTTAGGTAGACAAGTAATTTGAAATTCAAAAATCAGCATTGCCAGAAATGATTCTTGCTGTCGGGTGACTTTAATTCTTATATATCTAACCCTTAAAATTAATAATTTTCGAAATACGTTAAGTCACTTTTTACTTATTTTCGAAATACGTTAAGTCACTTTTTACTTAGATAGACAAGTAATTTCAAATTCAAAAATCAGCATTGCCAGAAATGATTCATGCTGTCGGGTGACTTTAATTCTTATATATCTAACCCTTAAAATTAATAATTTTCGAAATACGTTAAGTCACTTTTTACTTAGATAGACAAGTAATTTCAAATTCAAAAATCAGCATTGCCAGAAATGATTCTTGCTGTCGGGTGACTTTAATTCTTATATATCTAACCCTTAAAATTAATAATTTTCGAAATACATTAAGTCACTTTTTACTTATTTTCGAAATACGTTAAGTCACTTTTTACTTAGATAGACAAGTAATTTCAAATTCAAAAATCAGCATTGCCAGAAATGATTCTTGCTGTCGGGTGACTTTAATTCTTATATATCTAACCCTTAAAATTAATAATTTTCGAAATACGTTAAGTCACTTTTTACTTAGATAGACAAGTAATTTCAAATTCAAAAATCAGCATTGCCAGAAATGATTCTTGCTGTCGGTGACTTTAATTCTTATATAGCTAACCCTTAAAATTAATAATTTTCGAAATACGTTAAGTCACTTTTTACTTAGATAGACAAGTAATTTCAAATTCAAAAATCAGCATTGCCAGAAATGATTCTTGCTATCGGGTGACTTTAATTCTTATATATCTAACCCTTAACATTAATAATTTTCGAAATACGTTAAGTCACTTTTTACTTAGATAGACAAGTAATTTCAAATTCAAAAATCAGCATTGCCAGAAATGATTCTTGCTGTCGGGTGACTTTAATTCTTATATATCTAATCCTTAAAATTAATAATTTTCGAAATACGTTAAGTCACTTTTTACTTAGATATACAAGTAATTTCAAATTAAAAAATCAGCATTGCCAGAAATGATTCTTGCTGTCGGGTGACTTTAATTCTTATATATCTAACCCTTAACATTAATAATTTTCGAAATACGTTAAGTCACTTTTTACTTAGATAGACAAGTAATTTCAAATTAAAAAATCAGCATTGCCAGAAATGATTCTTGCTGTCGGGTGACTTTAATTCTTATATATCTAACCCTTAAAATTAATAATTTTCGAAATACGTTAAGTCACTTTTTACTTAGATATACAAGTAATTTAAAATTAAAAAATCAGCATTGCTAGAAATGATTCTTGCAACGCATTGCAATGGTATGGTGTTTTCCAGAGGTCTTGATTCTATTGATTGTATGAACTGTGTCTCTTACATTAATCTGTGTACGTAGAACTAATAATAAAAAACAAGTAACTCACAAAGACTGTTTTACAAGTCACCTTCAACAGATCATTTAGCAATTAAAAAGAAGTGCTTTGGGTATGTTATGGACATTGTTACATAAAGGCATACTTAGGCCTAAGGAACACTACAACTCAGTTTTGAAATTTTTACAATTTTACTCTGATTTATTTCATTTTTAAACTGTTTGTTAGATGCATTAAGAATAAGGTTTATGCAAATTTTGAGCTCAATCTGACTGCTAGTGTCGAAGTTAATTTTATTTTAATTATGCAAATTAGCGATAATCAAAATTTCTATGCGCATTAATTTAAATACAGCAAACTCATTTTCTTCATACGGACCCTGGTTCACGGGAAATATTTTAACGTTAAGGACTCCATGACATCTAGAGAAGTTCAGAGGGAAGACATTTTTTAATATCAGACATAATTGTTATTGAGATAGTATTTTTTAGCTCTTAATTTTTAAGACATAACATATCTCAACGTTAGATCTCAAATAATATATGCGGACACGTACGAATATTTTCATTGAATTTCGTAAAACCTGCATGCGCATGGAGCATTTTGTACATCAGAAATGTATTACACAAATCTGGCTTTCCGGTATAGCTTCCAGTGAAGCTGGCTTGAACAATTTCAAGAGAAAATTCTTCCGGGACCGGGTATCGAGCCCGGGACCTTTGGTTGAGCGCATCAACGCTCTACCGACTGAGCTACCCATTCCGGGACCGAGTATCGAACCCGAGACCTTTGGCTGAGAGCGCCAACGCTCTACTGACTGAGCTACCTGAAAGTCAGATTTGTATAATACACGTCACTGTTCGTTAACAGAAAACCACAAAATTTAAGCCATACAGAGAAAGTGTGCACTCAATGCTGGGTCCCTGATGTCTTGTCAACCCATTTGAGGTATGTGAATATAAAGGGAATAATTGAACCTGGGCCTGGTAGAGTTCCTGGGTAGATCAGTCGGTAAAGCGTTGACTCGCTCAGCCAAAGGTCCCGGGTCCGATACCCGGCCCCGCAACAATTTTTCTCTTGAAAGTATTCAAATCAGAAATGTGGTTTAGAGAAAGAGGAAAATTTATGAAAAAAAGATACAATACTGACATATGAAGTAGGCCTATATAAAAATCGCTCCTAGACCTCAAAGAAGTAGAGGCAAAATAAAACTCTTACTATCAGCTTCCAAAGCGCCCAAGGAATATTTTGACACAAAAAAAAAATATGACTTGTTTTAAATCAGCCCTCAAATTTTACAGCGAATTAATCCCATTACCCTATTCGTGTATAGACGTTAATGCAATGAGAGGGAATTCCTTAAATCCCTAGTTAATTTTTGATTACGTCTACATCTCCAAGCAGAAAATCTGGCTTAGTTCTTAAATGACGTATTTCAAATAATCATTGCTGTTTATCCTACAGTTTTATCACTTCCCTAGCATTGTTTATTTTTATCACTTCCCTAGCATTTGTTTCTTTGTTTGCCAACATTTAAAACTGGAATTTCTGACGATATCATAAAACATGTTTTGCGACGTCATTTTTTTCCGCATAGCCAGTCAACTGAAAATGGCGGTTCCGTTCAAACGTTTTGGTGAAGCTAACATTAGTGAAATAGAATTTTAGTATGTCAATTAATATCTATTTTATTCTATTAGAGTACTTTATTGCCTCTAATCTTTATATACTTTCTTCTGTTTTTATCACTTTCCTACAATTTGTTTCTTTGTTTGCGAACATTTCAAAGTGCAAATTCTTTACGGTACCGGTACTATAAAACGTGCTTTGCAATCGTCATTTGTTTATCGCACAGACAGTCAACTGAAAATGGCGGCTGCGTTCAAATGTTTTGGTGAAGCTAACATTAGTGAAATAGAATTTTAGTAAGTCAATTAATATTTCATTGTATTAGAGCAGCGTTCCTCAAACTATGGTCCGCGGACCACCTGTGGTCCTCAAGGTCTGCCGTTGTGGTACTTCAAAAAAGACAGAATAAAAAATAAAATTCGAACGAATGGCGTACCACACTGTAGCTTAAAATCTCAGAGTTTGGAAATGACACATGGCAATCGAATTTCACTTTTTCTCCCAGTACAGACATTTTATGAAATTTATTACCCTACCCGTCTATCGACTTCCCACTCTACTCTCAGCAAAAAAAGAGGAATTTAAAGCACTATATATGTGGTGTTTCTCGACACCTTTTCCCTGCACATCTGGCGCCGCGCCTGTAACCCAGCCAGGGACCACCCGAATTCATAACAAAGGACCCAAGCACCGAATCTTAATTCAATTTTAAAATATAAGTATACTGGTATTAAAATATGCAACGAAAATGATCAATTTTCTTTCGAAGGGAACAAGAGTAAGGTGGTCCGCGGAACTGTTCTGACTTTAAAAAGTGGTCCCCACTTCAAAAAAGTTTGAGAAACGCTGTATTAGAGTACTTTATTTCTTCTAATCTTTGTATATTTTCTTCCAATCGTTTAACAGTCAATTAAATCACACTCGAGTTTTCATTTTCTCTAGATAAATCAAAACCTCTAGTGAGATTACTGTTGACAGAATTTAACGTAGAAATTTTAGGCCAATGGACAAAGATATCCTTTTGTATTACAAGATTACTGACGTGAGTGTTGTTTAATTCGAATAACTTGCATATTCGCAGAACTCAGCTATAATAATCATTAACGAAAAAAAAAACACCCTAGAAATAGCTTTCTTTCCAATATGTAAAAAGTAAGAAAGTTTTCTTTTTTAAGAGGAACTAAGTCATGCAATACAACATCTCATTCATAGACTATAAAGAACAAAGTACAAAACTCGGACACATAGGTGCCTATGCATAGGAAGGAAAGATCTACAAATGTGCAAATATTTTTCGTCGGCCGGATGTATGCCGAAGTATCGAGACATCCACGAATCAACCTGCGTATGTTTATTTTTCGACGGTCTTCACTAAGAGAAGAATTATTACATAAATATGGAGTTCGAACACTATTTATTTAAAATATTCCTGACTGGAACAAAAATGCCAAATAAACTCCAGGCTTGTTGTGCTTACTGACGCTACAAGGAATACGACACAAAAGAAAACTGCGTGGCTACACGCGAAGAAAAATATGAGGGGCTCACAACCAGAGTGGACCAAGTCCCCACCAGTGATCAGTTTGTGGATTAATACAATATCGGATGTAGAAAACTTAGATTTCTTCATTGCCATAACAAACAAAGTCCATAACTTATCTGTTACTCCACAGAGGGCAGCATTTCCTATGGAAGGTGAAGGTTGCTAAACGTGAGCCAGGAATTTTAAGACTCAATATCTCAGAACTATTCCAGATGGACTTGGTCCACTCTGGTTGTGAACCCCTCAAATATAAGCCGAGCTCAAATGGTAAACATGAATTTCAATAGCAGAAAAACCACATCCAGCCAGTAAACGCACACCAAGTCGAACAGCAAAAGGTTGTGCAGAATAAACTGTTAGCAGTGAATTGAATTTTATGAATACAGAAAATCAAAACTAGTTACTCTGAATAAAAAGGAATACTGCACAATGTATTTTAACTAATTCTATATTTTTATAGACAGAAATCACTGTACTACTGTAAACAGAAACTCTGTTAATTCAGAAAATACATTGCTGTTATTTTCAACAAATTCAGGAAAGGTGCATCCAAATATGCCTGTATGTATAGCCTATGCATAATGTGACAAAAAATCCTGCATCAGCTTTTGCTCATTCTTTGTTGTAGAAATTTTGAAATACATTCAATAAAAAGATAAAAATTATAGCGCACAGTATTTCTCTTATTGGAAAGTTAAAATCAAATCTAATTTTTATAGGTACAGTGTAAACGACATAAATTGACAAAAAAATACTGGTGGTAGAGCACAATTAAGTAAAAAAAAGTGAAATAATGCTTTTCTGTAATGTTCAAGTTTGCCCAGAAAAAAATGTGTTTTGCGAGTCTAACTTTTTTGAAAATGGGAATATACAGTTATTTACTTTGCCCGATTCGTATCCTGAAGCTGTCGTTTGTTTATACTTATACTCTGTGTTGGGCTCAAGGTCAATGGCAATGACATTCACGATCAGTCGAAATGCAAATAAATATTAACTACTATCAATCTTAAAAACATATTTTACAAATTAAAAATACAATTACAAGAAATAGTTAAATTTCACTAGCGTGGGCCGGAGTAATTTGGGTAGAGTGAGGTAATTTAGGTATAATAAAACAGATACTACTATACATGATAATATTTCTTATTGCGTCCCATACAATGCTTCTTATAAATATAATATTTCTTATTCTAAAAGTAAATACAAATTCATACAATTATTGTCCTATTTATAGACTTCTTCACACTTATAACAGATTGCATAGCTTACGATATATATATATATATATATATATATATATATATATATATATATATATATATATTATTTCGAATAAATTTTATTCAGCTTCCTCCAAGTGAAGGCTGCCTAGAAGACAAAACTTATCATAAAATTGTTGTTATGATGGAAAAAAAAGAAAACAATGGAGAAGAAAAAGAATACGAAATAGCACAATTAGAAATAATTGGAGAAGACTAAACAAAACATAATTAATTCCAGAAGAAACATAAAATTTCATAGTATCTATTAGCTATTGGGTGATCACAGTCGTCTATTTAGCACTAGTTGCAAGACCCAACTTAAGTGAGCAGATCGCCATATTAACTACTATATATATATATATATATATATATATATATATATATATATATATATATAATGTGAGTCTTAAATAATTTAAATACACTTGTAATAAATTTCTGAAAATTATATAGCTTATATTGCATTTTGTTGTTCTGTATTAAGATTATTGTTGTATTAAGACTATTAATTGTATTAAGATTATTATTCCATCCATATTAACTTTGTTTTAAGATTTATATATTTTATTTTATTTTGACTTTGCTACTCCTATACATTTTTATACTTTTATATTTCTTGTATTTATATCATTAGATTGTTTTTGTCACCTTAACTTTGTAAATATATGTGTATGTATGTGTGTGTGTATATATATATTTAGACCTACACATATATATATATATTTACATACATATATATATTTTTAATGGTTTTTAAGGAACCCGGAAGTTCACTGCCGCCCTCCCATAAGCCCGCCATCGGTCCCTATCTTAACCAAGATTAATTCAGTCTCTACCATCATGTCCCAACTCTCTCAAATCTATTTTTATATTATCCCCCATCTACGTCTCGGTCTCCCAAAGGTCTATTTCCCTCCAGCCATCCAACTTACAATCTATATGCATTTCTGGATTCGTCCATACGTGCTACATGTCCTGCCCATCTCAAACGTCTGGATTTAATATTCCTAATTATAAATAATTTCAAGGGAATAATTGTTCCGGGGCCGTGAATCGATTGCGGTACCTCTGGTTGAATGTACCGGCGCTCTGCCAACTGAGCTACCCGGGTGTGGATGTAAAGGGAGAAGTTGAGACGGTGTCGGGTAGAGTTCCCGGGTAGCTCAGTTGGCAGAGCGCCGGTACGTTCAACCAGAGGTCCCGGGGTCGATACCCGGCCCCGAAACAATTTTTCCCTTGAAATTATTCAAATCTGCTTTACAGGAAGCTTTACCTGAAAGATTAGATTTGCACTCCTAATTATGTCAGGTGAAGATACAATGCGTGCAGTTCTGCGTTGTGTTAACTTTCTCCATTCTCCTGTAACTTCATTCCTCTTAGCCCCATCATTTTCCTAAGCACCTTATTCTCAACTCTCTTAGCCTCTGTTCCTCTCTCAAAGTGAGAGTCCAAGTTTCATAACCATACAGAACCGGTAATATAACTGCTTTATAAATTCTAACTTTCAGCTTTTTTGAGAGCAGACTGGATGACAAAAGCCAACATTTCAAACCGCAAATTCTTTACGGTACTATAAAACATTCACAATTCAAGTTCGATTTTCAGATAAGTCAGTTATTAATATTAAATACAACAAATAATGTTAAAAATGTTCAATCTTATGACTTGCCAATTTAATATTAACATTCGTTAATACATGTTAGATATAAAACATAATGTATAAACGTTTTCCCTTTTTACGCGATTATAAGACATAATTAGCTTCTACGATATATCTAAATTACATAGTGGAATTTTTGTGAATAAGAGAAAACAAACATTCCACTAGGCTATGTAATTTCGATATATCGTAGAAGGAAACTATATCTGATGATGCCGTAAAAGGCAAAAACGCTTATACATTATTTATATCTAATATCTATTAACAATGTTAATATTAAATTGGTAAGTCATAAGATCGAACATTTTTAACATTATTTATTATACTGTAAAACATGCTTTGCGATCGTCATTTGTTTACAGCTTAACTGAAAATGGCGGCTCCGTTCAACGTTTTGATGAAGCTAAAATTAGGGAAATAGAATTTCAGTAATTCAATTAATATTTTATTCTATTAGAGTACTTTATTTCTTCTAACCTTGATATAAGCCTACTTTCTTCTAATTGTGTAATAGTCAATTAAATCCCACTCGAGTTTTCAGTTTCTCTAGATCAGCCGTGGCGAAAATGCGACTCACGAACACATTGTGGCTCGCAATGATAGCTGTGCATTTCCTTTGCTTCCTACCTTCCCCAACCCCCACCCTCTCACTCACTGGAGTCAAACTTCGTTCCATTTGTATTTGTCTCTGACCTGCGAGTGGCGTATCGTCGCAATGTCTCTCTCGAAACCATGTACCTCTATAAAAACGAAAGTTTCAAGTAGGATGGGAGGACGCATTTTTTTTGGTGCCAATATGATGAGAATATTAACTCTATGATTTATTCACAAGTTATTACGAGGAAAACGGTTGTATAACAGAAAACGGCATTATAAGTTACTACATGTTACTGATGAAACATTAAAAGATTAAGTGCTGTTATTATTATCATCATCATCATCATCGTCGTCATCACATCTCTGTACGTCGATCCTTTTTCAGCAGATGTACGAATAATGCGGTTAATCTTCAATTTAAACTCACAGATTTACAATATGATGTTAAATGAAAGCTAGATGTAAGGACTTGACTAATGTTGAACTTTTCAAATCTTTGCCAAAAAATAAATACCCAAAACTTCGTTCTTTCGCTTGCTCTTTTGAAGCCACTTTCGCTAAAACGTACGTTTGTGAAAAATTATTTTCAACAGTGAAAATAGTAAAAACCAAATTTAGATCACGACTTACAAACAAATACCTTTGTGATCAACTACGACTGGCAGCAAGTGACATAATTCCTGATTTTGAAACTCTGTCGCAGAGACATTCTGAAGACAATTAATTTTAGGTGTGATAATGTGTCCTATGTTTTATTGTTCATTTCTTTCTTCGTTACACGTACTAAACATTAGTTTGTAGCCTTGTACTGTATAAAATTGTATTTAAGTGCTTGCGTAAGGAAAATGAAAAACCGTTAATAAGTCAGACAGTTGCTTCACTTCCCCTTCGGGTGTCCGCCTCCCTCCATAGGTGCTATGCACGTGGCAGGTTACACAGTGGCTCGGCGCATGATCGCATTCGCGCCACGGCTGCTCTAGATAAATCAAAACCTCTAGTGAGATTACTGTTGATAATATTATTTTCCCGCAATAATTTCCCTTTCGATCGTAATTCCGTAATAATAAAAGGAAATCGGTAACAACTACGGACAATCCATAATAATTAGCATCTCTAGAAATGTATGAGAAAGAAGCGGGAAAAAGGAGCAAGATGAAAGGAAAAACAAAAGAATGAAGAAAAGCAAGAGAGAGAAATACAGAAAAAAAATGGAAGCAGGATGTACAGTGAGGTCGCATAAGAACAGTTCCTAAACAGCAAATATTGCCGTCTTGTCAGTGTAGCCAACAGTTACAGATGTCACACGATCCTACGTACTAAATGACTTATTTACTTACCGTACTTTGTGTTCGAAGGTTATTCTAAATAATTTAATAATTTGTAACATATTTTCGTAGGAAAACTATACGGGAAAGGGATCAACATGTCAAGTATTTTGTCTGGCAATACGAAATTCATTGGCATGACTCGAGACCTAACCTAAAAATGTATTTTGTTTGACTGCATGAAATTATTAGTACTAACTCCGAAAACTTACCTGGACTATAGTCTTGAATTATAACCACATAAAATAACTATTATGTATTAATATTAATACTGATATTAATTAATTATTAGTATGTTCAAATTTCACTAGCTTCCAGTAACCGGCTCAGAAATCTAGTTCAATTTTAATTCCGTCGAACTCCAGTACCGACAAGTCTGTCTCAGCTGCCAACATAATAGTTACAAAATCACTACCATTTGTAGTATTTGTCAGTATCGAAATTCGAAACGAAGTTGGCAAAAGAAAATTCTATCTGAAAACTAGAAAATCACCATAATCCACTAGCATATGTAGTAATGGGGGGGGGGGAAATTGTTAGGTTTCACCCTTAGGATATGAAGTAAGTGACCCAGACTATAAATGTGAACGACTGTACTAGAAAAAAGTGTAAGTCCTGGGTGATATGTGCCCCATGTATAGTGAGGGTCACATAAGAACAGTTCCCAAACAGCAAATATTGACGTCTTGTCAATATTGCCAACTGTTACTAGATATCACATGATCCTATGTGCTAAATGGCTTATTTACTTACTGTATTTTACTTTGGAAGGTTATTCTAAATAATTCAATAATTTGTAATATATATTCGTAGGCAAACTATACGGAAAAGGGATCACCATGTCAAGTATTTTGTCTGGCAATACGAAATTAATTAGTTTGACTAAACAATTGACTCGCGAGACCTAACCTAAAAATGTATTTTGTTTGACCACTTAGTACTAACTCCGAAAACGTATCTGACTATAGTTATGTCTTAATATTAATACCGATATTAATTAATTATTAGTATGTTCAAATTTCGCTTCCAGTAACCGGCTCAGAAATCTAGTACAATTTTAATTTCATGGAACTCCAGTACCGACAAACACGCTTCCAGTAACCGGCTCAGAAATCTATACTAAAAGCCAGGTTATGAACCGACTAAACCGGAAGCAAAGTTCTGTTCCTCTCTTTCTGAACTCTGTTGCCACATAGTGGCGCGAGATTCAAAGCATGCTCAGCGTTTGTCACCGATATGTTTAAAATAACTACTGTCTATAGCTCTCGATAACACTATCAACAATATTAGTAATTAAAATTACTGTTTTAAGAAAGCACGAGTTAATGACGTTGGTACGAAATGCGACTCGTAATGCACGTGGTACTGCAAATGAACTGGGAAGTTTAGCTACACTGTCTTCATGATTCCGTTGCCAGATTTTCGTTAGCAGACGACATTTTCACTTGAGGTCCAATGAAAAGCTCCGTTCTCCTTCCCCCCTCCGCCCCGCCATACTCAACGTATCATCGCTGCACAGGCTACCCCTCTAACCCGCACTTTCCTCTCGCCCAGCTAATTCCTGTTTAGTCGGTTCATAACCTGGCTTTTAGTATAGTACAATTTTAATTTCATGGAACTCCAGTACCGACAAATAATGTCGATATTTGTCTAAGCTGCCAACATACCAGTTACAAAATCACTACCATTTGTAGTATTTGTCAGTATCGAAATTCGAAACGAAGTTGGCAAAAGAAAATTCAACCTACAAACTATAAAATGACCACAATCCACTAGCATATGTAGTAATGGGCAGTAGCGGCCGGTGATCGAAATCCTCGGTGAGGCCAGATGCAACTACTCGTAGTTTAAGTGCCTCCGATAGGAAATGTTTATTTATGACATTAATTATTGTTATATTATTAATATCATGATTACTGTATTATTATTATTATTATTATTATTATTATTATTATTAGTCTATTATTATTAGCCAACTATTGATGAAAAATAATGTCACTCACCAAATAAGCTATTATGCTATGAGTTTCAGTGATTGTTTCAGTGTGATGAAGCAACCCATATTATGTGTTGAAAATCCCCTCCTTTCTGTTCTTTTTATTTTTTTCCCTTGACAGCAACGAACAAGGCCAACACAGAAGTTTATTTTACACCACATTACCACTTAACCATTTATGTTGCCCATACCAGGATGCAATAGAAACTCGCGTTTTAAGATTATCTGTCAGAAAAATTGTCAGCGATGTCTTAGGTATCTCGGTAGACTCTCTCTTTATTTAAAACTTCCTTTCTTTCAATATTATTTCTTCTTGAAAAAAGGACACTCTAACAATGAATTAATTACACCAGCATTATTTCTCGCATTTATTTCTGTTTATATTTTCTCGAAATACATAACAACATTGGCCCAGATTCACTACTGTACTACGAAGTACAAAGTACAACACCCTCGCTTAAGTCATAAACTGAGACATAAGGGGAGGGAATAGTGTGCGTCTCTGCCTGCCAAAGATCAGGAATTTGTGTTATTTTAGGAAGACAAGTCACCATTGCTATTCCCACCCCACTCTACCCTTGAGGCCGGCCCATGGATGTGAGGAGTGAAACCTGACCAGGCCACGAGGCCACAACGGCTACAACGTTTTAAGCGCAAGCTCAAACCCCGCGAAAATACAGAAATTCAGAAGACAGACCCGGCACGAACGAATCTGGCCTCAGGAACAAATTTTACTGCAAAACAGGTCTATATACACCACAACCAGACCCGGCACGAGCGATTCTGGCCTCAGGAGTAAATTTTACTGCAAAACAGGTCTATATACATCACAAAGTTTTCAAATGCTTCTACAGCGATGCTTCATTCAAATAACTAATACATTATATAAAAACACAAAATTTGATATCTGTTAAGCCAAGTGACTGAGGCCCGGCCTCACTTGTCTCAGTCAATCAGCAGCCACTGGTAATGGGGGGGGGGAAATGGTTAGGTTTCACCCTTAGGGTCTGAAGTAAGATGACCCGGACTATAAAACGGAGTGGGAGAGAATTAATAGAAAGAAGAAAGGGATGAATAATAAAGGAAAAGAAGGGTTGCAAAGGATGACGAGGAGGAACAGGGAAATAAGAAGCGAAGGATGAGTAAAATATATAGAAATATGAGGAAGATTAAGAAGATGAGAAAGAGATAGACAGGAGTAATGTAAGTAAGTAAAAAGGAAAAGCAAAAAAGAAGGAACATTTTTCAACAATGAGGTGTTTAAATGTAGTTAAATAGTGGTTCTTAGCTCCCCTTTCTTCCTTTAAGGGGAGAGGATGGTATTTTATTAACTTTTTTCCTATTTGGTGTAAAACATTAATATTTTGTGGTAGAGAGCTCACACCTGTAGGAACTCAATCAAATATAAATATTTTGAAAAAAAAAATATTTGGGGGCCCAAATTTGAAAAAAAAAAAATATACCCACTGCAGAATTGTACTAAAACCGATATATCTAAACCGTTTTTAAAGATAGATTCAAACAGTTTTTTGCAATGTATTTGCAAAAGCATGTTCTATAAACTGCCTGTAACAGAATTTTGATATTAGTCCCTACGTTTGTAAAATAAACAATTAAAATTTAATAACAAATTTCTGATTTCCTTTCTTGCAAACCAACGGACATATTTTTAAAATGAAATCAATTAACAAAATTCTGTTACAGAGAAAAGTTTCCTAATAGTCTAAAGAATGTGTGTTATAAATTTCATGCATGTATCTTTAATAGTTCAGAAATTATATCCATTTTTGTCTGGCAATGTAGCAAAGAAAGTGAAGTTACTGGAAACCGATAAAAGGGGGCGTGTGATTTAAAAATCCATACCGCAGGAAATTTAAAAATGTCTCAACATCTGATAAGGGCCCAAATACCCACCAAATGTTATGCAATGCGTTTCACATATATCAAAGAGTATTTTAAAGAAAAAAAAAGTTTTTTGAAAATTTAATTTACAGGAAACAACAATAAAAGTGGGCGAGTGATTTAAAAATCCGTAACGCAGGAAGTTTAAAAATGGCGACTCAACATCCGATAAGGGCACAAATACCCACAACTTGTTATGCTATGCATTCCACGCATATCACACAGTGTTTTAAAGAATATTTTTTTGAAAATTTATTCATTTTTTACCAAAAAATAACAACCTCTCCCTTTAAAAAAGGCAGTAAACCATGAAACTGATTTTAGTTTCAACCAAGTACGAGTACAAAATTCTCCACTTTGTCGGAACTAGGATAGTCTATACAGAATGTATCTAAATTGGTGTCAAATATTTCGGAGACGTGTTCCTAACATCAAAACAATTTAAAAAGTTAATAAGAACATGGCTCTGAAAACCATTCTTTAGAGAGTTATTAAAGGATTTGTCCCTTCGTTGACCGCTGATTGTTTGGTGGTTTTTTGTTTGTTTGTATTTTCTAGAGCAAAGAAATCAGAAGAAAATGTATTCTGTAAGTGAACAGAACGAAATGATTTGCATCATTTAATTGAAGATGTGCTTCTGGACTTCATCCAACGAATATGTTTTAACACGATGCTGCTCCAGCTCATTTCAGTCTGATAGTTCGTAATCGATCGATTTCCCCAAAGATGTATTGGTCGAAGGGGATTCATTGCATGGCCTGCTCGATCGCCTGACTTGAATCCAATAGATTTCTTCGTCTGGGGACATTAAAGTTCCTGGTTTATGCGACTCCTGTACTTAATGTTGATATTCTGAGAGCGTATCCAAACTGGATTTCACGAAATACGAAACACTCCAGGAATTTTCAACAGAGTACGCCAGAGCATATAACGCAGGTTTAGGGGACACATCGAAGCAGAAGGAAGCCACTTCGAGCAATTTTTGTAACATTAAATTTTGTCTCGTAACTCTGAAATAAATTATTTTGAGACCAATGTTCATATGAACTTTTTGTAATGTTTTGGTGTTAGGAACACGTCCCCGAAATATTTGACACTAATTTAGATACACCCTGTATAAGTGAAGCTGTGTATTGTTTAACCATTCATATCTGCACTCTTGAGAAGTGCACATGACATACAGTAACAGCCGAGCAGGGCATGGCGTGGGGACTGGGCGGAGGAGGATATAAAACCGAAACAAAATAATCCCCCGACTACATGACAATGGATTAAACCGCCATGTCAGAAACACGGACAGAACGAACTCAAGATGATTCTGCACAACTAAACCGCAGCAAGGTCTGTTGCCTGGATCATTTACTTAAAGTGACACCATCGGCTCATTGAGCATAACCTCTTTCCCCTCACAGCACGACATTCGGAACGGATTACGTAGAACTGATGAAAGACATTACATCCAATTTCCGTTCCTTCATAAATTTGAATTGACATTTCTCTATTTCACAATAATACATTCACTTTCTTTCGCGCTGCATTAAGAAAGTGCAGCAAAAATTAAAACAAAAAAATAAACAGTGTAATACAAATCGCGCGCTCTTCTCTTTATACGCACTACACAAACTATTTCACTCATATTTCTAACCAGCCGTACCCGTGCGCTCCGCTGCACCCATTAGAAATAAATATAAAGTAATTACATAATTAAAATAGGACATTTGATCCAGGGAACATTCGTGTTTGATAGAAGTATAAATCGTTTACTTAATTTAAATTGTATTACAAAATTAAAATGCGATCATTTTGATCCAGAGACCACTCATTTAGTCATAAAAATTATTTTAGGAAATACAGGAAACGAATGCCTATGAAGTTTTCTCTCATAAGAAGCTATTTTAATCTTACCTGTCCTCGATTCAGTCAGAAGTTACTGTAATAACATTATAGCATTATGTCCATCTAGAGGAACTACACTTTCCAATAGTGAGTTAATAATTAATTACACAAATCGGTTAATTTAGCTTCCGATATTACTTCATACAAACACAGAAACATTCTCTGTACGCTATGTTTCATAGCTTTCCATTGTTGTTGTCCAAGGCCCCTTATAGACGAAGTCATTTGTTTTTTATTTCATTACACTGCCTTAGATGGCGTTGTTATTGTAATTTTGAAACTCATTTATCTCATTAAATATCAGTCCTATCAAAATTTTGCATGGAATAAAACTTATCGGAAATTATTTTTAAAGAAACTTTTGTTATGTAATATGTTTCACGAAAATTAATAATAAGGGAGATACTGTATTTCGATTTATTTAATTCAAGCCCCCTTATAACTCCCCTTTTAAATAAAATATTTTGAATGCCATTTAGTCTAGCCTAAATTCTAAGTTATAACGAACTTAATTTATATTCCAATTTTCATATAAATTGGTTCAGTCATTATCACGTGAAAAGGTAACAAACATCCACACAGACAGACATACAAACAAAAATTTCAAAAAAGCGATTTTCGGTTTCAGGGCGGTTAATTATATACGTTAGGACCAATTATTTTTGTTAAATGTTATGTTTTATTTAACGACACTCGCAACTGCAGAGGTTATATCAGCATCGCCGGATGTGCCGGAATTTTGTCCCGCAGGAGTTCTTTTACATGCCAGTAAATCTACTGACATGAGCCAGTCGCATTTAAGCACACTTAAATGCCATCGACCTTGCCCGGGATCGAACCCGCAACCTTGGGCATAGAAGGCCAGCGCTATACCAACTCGCCAACCACGTCGACCCAATTATTTTTGGAAAATCGAAAATTACCAGAAAAATTTCGGCTACAGATTTATTATTAGTATAGATTGTGAGTTAGTGAGTATAGTAATAATAATAATAATAATAATAATAATAATAATAATAATAATATTCCGTGGCGCTACAGCCCGTGAAGGGCCTAGACCGACCAGCCGGCTGCTGGCCTCACTCCCACATGTTGAAGCAGAGGTGGACGATCATCCAACCAGAATGGAGGTATCGTGTGGTTAGCACGATGATCCCCCCAGCCGTTATAGCTGGCATTCGCAACCGGATTTCGCTACCTATCGTAGCTCCCCAAGTGCATCACGATGCTGGGTCGGCACCGGTCCCATACACTCGCCGAAATTTCATGAGAAAATTTCCTCCCCCATGAGGACTCGAACCAGCGCGCATTCCGTAACGCGAATCCTTGGCAGGATGCCTTAGACCGCGACGCCACGGCGCGGGACAGTGAGTATAGTACGTTCCAGAAATATATTCGCGTTTTCCAGTAACGAAAGAGCTTTCAATATTGAATTATATTTCCGCACAGGTACTGTCGTCCGTTTGCCTACGTTGCATCCCGGTTTCCCCCACCCGTTTCTGCTCGCTCCTCTATAAAGGCTAGTGGCTGGGCTGTCTTAGCTCTTTTCTGAAAACATTAATTTCTGTTTGGAATTGGACGTCTACGTAATATTGTACAAATGTTTAAAATAACTTAAAAGGGCCTCGTTAAGTAATTAACTGTCATGTGATTTCCCCCCTTTCTACGACCCTGCGACAAAAGCACTTGGACGGACAGTAGATAGCATGTCTGAGTAATTTTATCTTTTTGGATCGGGCAGAAGTGAAGACTGAATTTACAGTACGTAAGGTACTCTTTTATAGAATAGGTACAGAATTATTTTAACATGAGTTACTAGTACGAAGGACGAAACTGGTAATTGGAATTAGGTACAATAGTCTATAGTGCGATAATATGCACAAAAGAACTGAAGCCCGTATCGAAATGAACGGCCACCATTTTCAAAAATGTTTAAATATCCATATTATGATTATTTTTTTCTATTTAACTTCATTCTCTATATTGTACGCTAATGTGCTGTAGACAGTATAATATACACTGCATAATGAATACGCCCGAATGGATAGCTCAGTTCGTGAGTAGAAACACTTATTGTTAATACAGTACTGTATTTTGATTAAACAAAAACGTAATGAAATTATCAAACTCAAATTTTATTACTCTACTGCCACTTCCAACGGACTCCTAACGAATATTCACACGTTTATCACTGGGATTGTGGCGCTGGAAATCAATTTAGAACACTTTTATCTCAGCCACGACACATTTCAATGTTTACTGTACAATATAAATACAATTATACTACAATGACACAATAATTCTTGCAGATAACATAGAAACAACTTCGGAAACGTTATTAACAGAATAGCAGTTTCACTTCACTTCCACTAGATGACTCTTGAGTTCCAGCAGAGGCGTAGCAGGGATGCCAATATCGGCAAACGAAATGAAACTGTGAGGAATGTTACAATAGGTATGTAGCACGTTAGGTTAGGTTAGGTTAGGTTAGGTTAGGTTAGGTGTGTAAGATAATATGAATGGTTACCACAGTTGGCGACACTGCAATCATTCTCGCACTCCACCTCAAATAACGTCACAACGACGGAATATTGCCGCCTTCTTCCTTCAAGTACGACGATTTTCCTATATAAGTAAGGAACCTATTTAGGGCGGGTTGGATGGGACCACAGCTCTCCCAGTGATCACATCGAGTTTCTACTACTCCACACTACAAAACTAAGGTATTTTCAGTGTTTGTTTTTAATTTCCTATACTGGCAGTACAGTAATAAAAATTTACCTTTTTCTTCCCTACTATACCACAGCTCTCCCAGTGATCACATCGAGTTTCTACTACTCCACACTACAAACCTAAGGTATTTTCAGTGTTTGTTTTTAATTTCCTATACTGGCAGTACAGTAATAAAAATTCACCTTTTTCTTCCCTCCTATACCACAGCTCTCCCAATGATCACATCGAGTTTCTACTACTCCACACTACAAAACTAAGGTATTTTCAGTGTTTGTTTTTAATTTCCTATACTGGCAGCACAGTAATAAAAATTCACCTTTTTCTTCCCTCCTATACCACAGCTCTCCCAATGATCACATCGAGTTTCTACTACTCCACACTACAAAACTAAGGTATTTTCAGTGTTTGTTTTTAATTTCCTATACTGGCAGCACAGTAATAAAAATTCACCTTTGTCTTCCCTCCTATACCACAGCTCTCCCAGTGATCATATCGAGTTTCTACTACTCCACACTACAAAACTAAGGTATTTTCAGTGTTTGTTTTTAATTTCCTATACTGGCAGTACAGTAATAAAAATTCACCTTTTTCTTCCCTCCTATACCACAGCTCTCCCAATGATCACATCGAGTTTCTACTACTCCACACTACAAAACTAAGGTATTTTCAGTGTTTGTTTTCAATTTCCTATACTGGTAGCACAGTAATAAAAATTCACCTTTTCCTTCCCTATTATACCACAGCTCTCCCAGTGATCACATCGAGTTTCTACTACTCCACACTACAAAACTAAGGTATTTTCAGTGTTTGTTTATAACTTCCTATACTGGCAGTACAGTAATAATAATTCACCTTTTTCTTCCCTCCTATACCACAGCTCTCCCAATGATCACATCGAGTTTCTACTACCCCACACTACAAAACTAAGGTATTTTCAGTGTTTGTTTTTAATTTCCTATACTGGCAGTACAGTAATAAAAATTCACCTTTTTCTTCCCTCCTATACCACAGCTCTCCCAATGATCACATCGAGTTTCTACTACTCCACACTACAAAACTAAGGTATTTTCAGTGTTTGTTTTTAATTTCCTATACTGGCAGCACAGTAATAAAAATTCACCCTTTTCTTCCCTCCTATACCACAGCTCTCCCAGTGATCACATCGAGTTTCTACTACTCCACACTACAAAACTAAGGTATTTTCAGTGTTTGTTTTTAATTTCCTATACTGGCAGCACAGTAATAAAAATTCACCTTTTTCTTCCCTCCTGTACCACAGCTCTCCCAATGATCACATCGAGTTTCTACTACTCCACACTACAAAACTAAGGTATTTTCAGTGTTTGTTTTTAATTTCCTATACTGGCAGCACAGTAATAAAAATTCACCTTTTTCTTCCCTCCTATACCACAGCTCTCCCAATGATCACATCGAGTTTCTACTACTCCACACTACAAAACTAAGGTATTTTCAGTGTTTGTTTTTAATTTCCTATACTGGCAGTACAGTAATAAAAATTCACCTTTTTCTTCCGTCCTATACCACAGCTCTCCCAATGATCACATCGAGTTTCTACTACTCCACACTACAAAACTAAGGTATTTTCAGTGTTTGTTTTTAATTTCCTATACTGGCAGCACAGTAATAAAAATTCACCTTTTTCTTCCCTCCTATACCACAGTTATCCCAATGATCACATCGAGTTTCTACTACTCCACACTACAAAACTAAGGTATTTTCAGTGTTTGTTTTTAATTTCCTATACTGGCAGCACAGTAATAAAAATTCACCTTTTTCTTCCCTCCTATACCACAGCTCTCCCAATGATCACATCGAGTTTCTACTAAGGTATTTTCAGTGTTTGTTTTTAATTTCCTATACTGGCAGCAAAGTAATAAAAATTCACCTTTTTCTTCCCTCCTATACCACAGCTCTCCCAGTGATCACATCGAGTTTCTACTACTCCACACTACAAAACTAAGGTATTTTCAGTGTTTGTTTTTAATTTCCTATACTGGCAGCACAGTAATAAAAATTCATCTTTTTCTTCCCTCCTATACCACAGCTCTCCCATGATCACATCGAGTGTTTGTTTTTAATTTCCTATACTGGCAGCACAGTAATAAAAATTCACCTTTTTCTTCCCTCCTGTACCTAGTAAAGTAATTTTTTGTATTTTACACAGTATCATCGAACTCCAGTCGTGAAAGGGGGCAGCAAACGGTGTTTCCGGTTCTCAACCGTTAATCCAAAGATATAGCCAGGTTAATATTAGAAATGTTAGTAAAAATAAAATGACGTCCCTGTATATAGGCCTATAATGTTACGTCCATTAACCACCGGATCAAGTCGCGTGTGATAGCTGAATCTGAAGCTGTACGTGCAGGTGTTAAGGGCCAGTTTTCCGCTCAATTCCTTAATGAAACATGAAACTACTTTTGGTCGGATGTTGCCAGAAGACCACCCAGTTGCTAACTTCCCAGACTCTCACCCTCCCGACCCAAGAGAAATCCGAAAATGTCCGCCGAAGTATTGACTGGCAGCCTGCAGGATAATGTTACGTCCGAAGTTGGTCCTCGCAGAATTAAAGTTTCTCGGATGATCAATCAAGCTTATCAAGCCCACACGTCCCGGCACCGCGAAATCCTGAAGACCAGTAGCGCGGAGTTTTATTGCCAAGTTTCACTTAACCGCCACATGCAACACAAACAACTCACAGCTCCTCTTTTTATAGTGGTACAGGTAATATCAATATGCAGTGCAGTTTTTATGAGACCAAAGTTTTCGCTCAGTCACAAGATTATTTTAATAGGCTATATCTGCTCTAGAGTATGCCATTAGGAAAGTCCAGGATAACAGAGAGGGTTTGGAATTGAATGGGTTACATCAGCTGCTTGTCTATGCGGATGACGTGAATATGTTAGGAGAAAATCCACAAACGATTAGGGAAAACACGGGAATTTTACTGGAAGCAAGTAAAGAGATAGGTTTGGAAGTAAATCCCGAAAAGACAAAGTATATGATTATGTCTCGTGACGAGAATATTGCACGAAAAGGAAATATAAAAATTGGAAATTTATCTTTTGAAGAGGTGGAGAAGTTCAAATATCTGGGAGCAACAGTAACAAATATAAATGATACTCGGGAGGAAATTAAGCACAGAATAAATATGGGAAATGCCTGTTATTATTCGGTTTAGAAGCTTTTATCATCCAGTCTGCTGTCGAAAAATCTGAAAGTTAGAATTTATAAAACAGTTATATTACCGGTTGTTCTGTATGGTTGTGAAACTTGGACTCTCACTTTGAGAGAGGAACATAGGTTAAGGGTCTTTAAGAATAAGGTGCTTAGGAAGATATTTGGGGCTAAGAGGGATGAAGTTACAGGAGAATGGAGAACGTTACACAACACAGAACTGCACGCATTGTATTCTTCACCTGACATAATTAGGAACATTAAATCCAGACGTTTGAGATGGGCAGGGCATGTAGCACGTATGGGCGAATCCAGAAATGCATATAGAGTGTTAGTTGGGAGGCCGGAGGGAAAAAGACCTTTAGGGAGACCGAGACGTAATTGGGAAGATAATATTAAAATGGATTTGAGGGAGGTGGGATATGGTGATAGAGAATGGATTAATCTTGCTCAGGATAGGGACCAATGGCGGACTTATGTGGGGCGGCAATGAACCTCCGGGTTCCTTAAAAGCCAGTAAGTAAGTAAGTATGTAAGTACGTAAGTAGGCTATATCTGCAGTGCTCGGGAAAAGATACACAAGTCAGTTTCCACAAACCTTTTTTGATAATTTATTAAGAACTTACGGAACATCTGCTCGCTTGGAAAAAAATACATAAGTATTTCTCCCATTACAATAATTCATACAGAAAAAAATCAAATCGACATAAACCAGTCAATAAATTATCAAAAAAGGTTTGTGAAAACTGACTTGTGTCACTTTTCCCAAGCACTGCAGATATTATCTCCAAGAGTCAAAAGCTTTAGATTGTTCCCTCCTCAACACTGTACATTCACAAGGAGGTTTCCCTAGTCATGTGGTGAGCATGGCACAAGACCATTACTTATAACACGGAACAAACACAACACACTAGACATATACCTAGATTCTGGGGAAGGAACATAAATCTCCTATATGCCGGGGATCAAATCAGGTCCAGGTATTTGCAGCCAAACAAGACACTAACTAACAGTAGTACGTACACACACACACACACACACACACACACACACGGTGGCGTAATGGTTATCATTCCTCCCTTTCCTTCGGAAAGTCCGGGGTTCGATCCCAAGGGCCGAGTATCCTGACTTTAGTTTTTCGTGGTTTTCGAAATCCTTCCAGGCGAATGCTGGGACAGTACCAATTTCAAGGGCGACGACCCAGCTCCTTCCCAATCCTTCATCTTCACTTCTCATCTATCATCACCTCTGTCCGACAGAGTAGCGCACACGACAAAGCTGTGCCTGGAGGAAACACGACGATAAACCAATGTAATGTGGAAAACGCAGGCGAAAAGTATATTTATTTATTCATTCATTAATTCATTCATTTATTCACTTATTTATTCATTTATTTATTTATTCACTTATTTATTTATTTATTTATTCATTTATTTAGTTATTTATTTATTTAGTATTTATTTGATTACTTATTTATTTATTTATTTACTTATTTATTTATTTATTTATTCATTCATTCGTTCATTTATTTATTTATTTATTTTATTTATTATTCATTTTATTTATTTATTCATTTTATTTATTTATTTAGTTACTAATTTATTTATTTAATTTATTTATTCATTTTATTTACATATTCACTTATTTATTCATTTTATTTATTTATTTATTTATTTATTTATTTATTTATTTATTTATTTATTTATTTATTTATTTATTTATTTTACGACGCTTTCTACTGCTCTGGTTATCTAGTGTCTGACTGAAATGAAGGTCAGTGATAATGCCAGCGAAATTAGTTCAGGGTCCAGCGCTGAAAGTTACCCAGCATTTGCTCTTAATGTGTTGAGGAAAACCCGGAAAAACTTCAACCATGTAACTTGTCCGACCAGGATATGAACCGGATCCGCTCGGTTCATGGTCAGGCGTGCTACAGTTACTCCACAGCAATGGACAACTAAGTTATTACTTATTGTTGTTATTTATTTAATTGCTGTACATTTTAACCAAAAAGTCTATTCAGACACAATGGTTATTAGAAGGGAAAAATTCGCTCCGGCGCCGGGGATCGAACTCGGGTCCTGGTTCTACGTACCAAGCGCTCTAACCACTGAACTATGTCGAAGTTCAATCCACAGCAGCGGATAGAATCCCCCTCCTCTAGTGTTTTTTCCCTTTGTGGCATTACTCCATGTTCGATATAAATGTTGATTATATTAAGTCAACTGCCATTTTACAAGGAGCGCAGTCAATCGAGTGACTTGGTGGCCGGGATTCCACAGTATAAGGCCTATATGCAATGTTGGGCGAAGAATTATTAACCTTTACGCTATTCAGACACGCATAAATGACAATATCGTAAGAATGGAGCAACGGTGTAATGAAAATTAAAGGACAAACTAAAGTTATCAAAGAAAGCTTCTTAAACTGTCACTTATCGAGCGTGCATCTCATCAGACCTGCCAGGAATCGACATCAGGATTCTTCTGTTGAGAAGTCGCAACTAAATGACTCTGTGCATTCATGTAAGGACTGTCGTCAGAGTGCGAAGGGTCCTGCTGTTTTGACAGTGGACATTTCTCCTCGGATGATTGACCAAGCTTTGCGAGGCCACGTACAACCCAAACCAGCCGCCCGACATAGTAGCCCAGAGCTACGTATTAGAGGAAGTACGCCAATCAGATCAAAAATCAGCTAAGTCAGAGGAGCTGCGATCCCACAAAATACGTTATTTTACCACACTGTCCTGTAACACAAAATTACTGCGCGTGTATGTATAAAAATGAAAGTACTCGAAAGAAACCTGCTATTGGTCTCTTCATTTCAATCATTTTTGCAATTATTTCTGACTTTTCCTACATTTATTTTCTTCTTTCATTCTCTTCCCCAATTCTTTTCTTTCCTTCCCTTGTCTTTTTAATCTATGTTCTTTTTTTTTTATTTCACTTCCCTTTTCTTCACCTTGTCCATTTCTCTGTCCTTTCATTTTCCTATTTTTCTTTCATTATCTTTTCTTTGCAACTTCCTTTATTGTTCTTTCCCTCTTCCTTCGTTTCTTTCATTTTAGTCTTTTTTCTTTCATTCATTTATTATTTCGTTTATTTCATCGTTTATATATCCTTTCTTTAGTATTAACATCTAGCTTAATTCTTTTTTTTTTTTTTTTTTTTTTAGAGTCTGTGTTCTTCACTTTCAAATATACTCATCCCTTCTTTCAATGTTTTCTTCATTATTACACCTCTAGGTTTTTTATTTCCTTCAATCATTTCTTCATTTTTTCTTCCTTACTTATTTTCATTCTTTCTTTCGTCCACAAACGAAGACCTTCCCGGAATCAGATTCTTGAAAGAGGTCTATGTGATGTACGTGAAAACGTAATTTTAAAGCATTTGTTCTTAACAATAATTGCGTTCAATGGCTGAATAAACTTGTATCTTTGTTTAGACAAATGGCTATGATATTTTTTTAATTCGGTTATTTTACGACGCTTTACCAACATCTAGGTTATTTAGCGTCTGAATGAAATGAAGGTGATAATGCCGGTGAAATGAGTCCGGGGTCCAGCACCGAAAGTTACACAGCATTTGCTCATATTGGGTTGAGGGAAAACCCCGGAAAAAACCTCAACCAGGTAACATGCCCCGACCGGGATTCGAACCCGGGCCACCTGGTTTCGCGGCCAGACGCGCTGACCGTTACTCCACAGGTGTGGACGCTATGATATTAAATATAGGCCTAATGAAATATGCTTCTCAAATTATTTTCCTTTCTCCTGAAACATGAATTAGAGTTTTGTTTATTACATCCTTATTCCGGGAGATCTTCAATTACGAGTATTATTGTCATCTTTCTCCAATACACCACATTATTTGTTTCATTCATTCTTTGTTCTTATCTTAATCGCGTTTCTTAATTCTTGTCTCTTTCTTTCTCATTTCGATTAATTTATTATTGCTCTTACTGTGTTTCTTCCATTTCTTCTCGTGAAACTAGCAGGTCCGGGTTCAAAACCCGGATGAGACAAGTTACATACAACGTGAGCTATTCGCTCTGGAAATTTGCAAGGCTATTTCACTTCCACCATGTATATGTGTTTAAAACCCGTATATCGCTCTAATTTTAAAGACGTACTCACGTCAAAAACAGAAGAACAGAAGAATAAACATCAGGACTGTCTTTATCTCTTCCTCTTAGAGAAACAGCAGTCAAGTAGAACGGTGCTATTCTCAATCTATGAGTAACTTCTTATCGCCACACAATTTATCTAGCACAATACTTACTGGCTTTTAAGGAACCCAGAGGTTCATTGCCGCCCTCACATAAGTCCACAATTCGTCCCTATCCTGAGCAAGATTAATCCAGTCTCTACCGTCATACTCCATCTCCTTCAAATCCATTTCAGCTAGTGGCTTGTGCAGCAAATGCTGCAAACTAAGTTCATTAGACGTTCAAATAAACATTTTTCAGATATATTTTCAACGAAGAATATCAGACATTCGGAAAGTTATTTGCTTCCATAACAATGAAAGATACTACTGCTCGAGCCAATACTGAAGAGAACCACTCATATAAATATCTACACCACACCGCCATTAAATATATGAAAAAGACCCAACCCCACTTGATTAATAATTATAAAAATATTTGCTTTTAATAATAATATTATATATATATATATATATATATATATATAGTATGTAGCCGCCACTCAGTAAAATATAGAAATCAAAATCTACGATGAAAGAGTAATGGAACGGAGAATATCTGCATGGAAATATCATATGCACTTCGGTACATTAAAATAATATAATCAAAATCTAATTTAAGTTATTCTCTACATCTACTTATATAACCCCAAATCGTTTCACTTTCATATCATCAATATAGCATTAATATGTATAATTAATGAAAAATAGTCTCATCATGGCATTAACTACAATAATATTTCATTTCTAATGGTAATAATGTCGTCAAACCACCTCAAGTTTTGTAGTTTTTAATATCCAATACACAACTGTACCCAGAAAATTACACACCACAGAATCGAACCTGTAAATTATTTTTAGTAAGTTAAGTTTTTAATAAACAATTTAATTTGAGCTCTAAATATGTATGTCAGCATTCTTGCAGATCATGGCCTTCGTGTAATATTGTTTACTGTAGTATGTGTTTTGTTTTATTCTGAAATGCAACACTGCCGACTTGATGCTCGCTTCGCTTCTCCTTTACAAAAAAGCGAAGGGTATATCAAGTCGGCATTGAATGCTATTAGGTAGTTCTCAAAACTGACGACAGATGGATTTTGGAAAATAGGAAAATTATGTAGGAAAATTGACATTTCACTGAAAACTACTACTTTTCCTAAAAACTTTGGGTTCCAAGCTTCAAAATGAGGGGTCATTTATTAAAATTCGTTCAGCCGTTTTCCCGTAATTTCCATTACCAGTTCAAATTATATATATAGATATTATCTTCCCATCTACGTCTCGGCCTCCCCAAAGGTCCTTTTCCCTCCGGCCTCCCAACTAACACTCTATATGCATTTCTGGATTCGCCCATACGTGCTACATGTCCTGCCCATCTCAAACGTCTAGATTTAATGTTCCTAATTACGTCAGGTGACGAATACAATGCGTGCAGCTCTGCGTTGTGTAACTTTCTCCATTCTCCTGTAACTTCATCCCTCTTAGCCCCAAATATTTTCCTAAGAACCTTATTCTCAAACACCCTTAATCTCTGTTCCTCTCTCAAAGTGAGAGTCCAAGTTTCACAGCCATACAGAACAACCGGTAATATAACTGTTTTATAAATTCTAACTTTCAGATTTTTTGACAGCAGACTACATAACAAAAGCTTCTCAACCGAATGATAACAGGCATTTCCCATATTTATTCTGTGTTTAATTTCCTCCCGAGTGTCATTTATATTTGTTACTGTTGCTCCAAGATATTTGAATTTTTCCACCTCTTTGAAGCATAAATCTCCAATTTTTATAGTTCCATTTCGTACAATATTCTGGTCACGAGACATAAAGTACTTAGTCTTTTCGGGATTTACTTCTAACCCTATCGCTTTACTTGCTTCAAGTAGAATTTCCGCGTTTTCCCTAATCGTTTGTGGATTTTCTACTAACATATTCACGTCATCCGCATAGACAAGAAGCTGATGTAATCCGTTCAATTCCATTATCTAGCACAATACTAATAATAATAATAATAATAATAATAATAATAATAATGAATTACAGCAATAATAATAGAAGAGGCTATTTAATTTGACCACGCTTTCAACTGGAGGTTGTTGAGCGTCAAAATTTAACGTTGACTAGAAATCGCCGATATATTCCGTCAGGATCCATTTATCGGGGGAAGATTCTTTTACGAAGTGCAAATCTACGACACAGACCCCACAGCTTTACATTTCTCTCGGAGGAAGTCATGCTAAGGATTTTAACACCTTTCAAAATCCATCGCCCTCGACCGGGCTTCAACTAGCGACCTTCGGATAAAACGGTAAATGTGTGACAACCGAGAATGATTCAGCTCTGTGTGACTTCCTTGGTTTAAAACAAATAACAGCAATGTCTCCTCTCGTAACAGAGGACGTCGCAAGCATACAAACGTTTCTTCACTTCAGCCGCTGCTGCGATACAAGACTGACGTCCACGAGCTCTCGAAATTAAGAGCTTAAGTTCTTAAACGATAAGGTTGCGATGAAATGGGGTCCTCATTTGCCATCTGGATTAAAACAGGGTAATTACCATTGGAAGTGCGTCCTTGAGAGCCACGGCTTGTTCTTCCAATAAATTATACCCTCGGCGCAGAAAAAGAAGAACGAGTATGGAGAAGGCACATGTAAACTGGATGTAAAAATGCACGCGTAAGAGAAGGTACTTGCATGAATTAATAGTTTACATCCTGAAAATATACATAATGGCCCAATTCCTCGCCAAAGGACAACATCCTTAAATGCCACAACTAATATTACAGAAAGGTCACGACGAACTGATACTGGATATACTGGCTCCACCCTCGTTCAATAAACTCTTGAATCCTTGCAAGGATGTCCAAACTCAATTTACATTACTGGACTCAAACTCTTACAGTCCTTGTCCTAGAAATATGCTTTATAAAATGTAGACTAAGTAGAAAATAGTAAATTAATGAAACAATTTCTCATTCTTTCTTACGGTCAAACGGATTGCAGTGAGCCAAAGGCAGACGTTTTGATTTCAAATAAAAAAAACTTTTTATTAAAATTATACGTGTGGTTTTAGGCGTAACAGATCAACTATTGCTCAGATATTTTGTATTCGACAGATAATGGAGAAAAAATGGGAGTATAAGGGTACAGTGCATCAGTTATTCATAGATTTCAAAAAGGCATATGACTCAGTTAAGAGAGAAGTTTTATATGATATTCTTATTGAATTTGGTATTCCAAAGAAACTAGTTCGATTAATTAAAATGTGTATCAGTGAAACGTGCAGTAGAGTCCTTATAGGTCAATTTCTGTCAGATGCGTTTCCAAATCACTGTGGGCTAAGGCAAGGAGATCCACTATCACCTTTACTTTTTAACTTTGCTCTAGAGTATGCCATTAGGAAAGTCCAGGATAAAAGAGAGGGTTTGGAATTGAATGGGTTACATCAGCTTCTTGTCTATGCGGATGACGTGAATATATTAGGAGAAAATCCACAAACCATTAGGGAAAACACGGGAATGTTTACTTGAAGCAAGTAAAGAGATAGGTTTGGAAGTAAATCCCGAAAGGACAAAGTATATGATTATGTCTCGTGACGAGAATATTGTACGAAATCGAAATATAAAAATTGGAAATTTATCTTTTGAAGAGGTGGAAAAATTCAAATACCTGGGAGCAAGAGTAACAAATATAAATGATACTCGGGAGCAAATTAAACACAGAATAAATATGGGAAATGCCTGTTATTATTCGGTTGAGAAGCTTTTATCATCCAGTCTGCTGTCAAAAAATTTGAAAGTTAGAATTTATAAAACAGTTATATTACCGGTTGTTCTTTATGGTTGTGAAACTTGGACTCTCACTTTGAGAGAGGAACATAGGTTAAGGGTGTTTGAGAATAAGGTGCTTAGGAAAATATTTGGGGCTAAGAGGGATGAAGTTACAGGAGAATGGAGAAAGTTACACAACACAGAAGTGCACGCATTGTATTCTTCACCTGATATAATTAGGAACATTAAATCCAGGGCATGTAGCACGTATGGGCGAATCCAGAAATGCATATAGGCCTAAAGTGTTAGTTGGGAGGCCGGAGAGAAAAAGACCTTTGGGAAAGCCGAGACGTAGATGGGAAGATAATATTAAAATGGATTTGAGGGAGGTGGGATATGATGATAGAGACTGGATTAATCTTGCTCAGGATATGGAGCAATGGCGGGCTTATATGAGGGCGGCAATGAACCTCCGGGTTCCTTAAAAGCCAGTAAGTAAGTATTAAAATTATACAGGATGTAACAGGGCCTAACCGACAAACTTTGAGGAATAACAGGTCACGAGACAGGACCATTTTTTGTTAAGGAACATATGCTCCATGACACGTCCTTGAGGAATTGTGCATCCGAAAAGTCCGATCTTCGGGAATTTTTTTACAGAAATGAAATTTAATTTCCCATGCATGTTCTGACAACTTATATCAGCTGTTAAAACTACATGCCTTGTACAGTACGATACCTCATTACATTTTTTATTCCTTCGCAGTATTCATCATTTAACTCTGTTAACCATGGCAAGGTTACGTTTGATTTGTTGGACGATAAGACGGACTGAAGATGCACCACACAGACCAGTAACAAACTACAGCAGTGTAACTGAGATGATAAGGACTGAAGGCACACACTTATGCAACACACCCGTTGCGGAATGCGCTTCTGAATAGGGTGCATAACTCATGAAGGACGTGTCACTGTGCATATGTTTCTGAACAAGAAATGATCCTCCATGTGTGACCTATTATTCCTCAAAGTTTGTCGGTTAGGTCCTGTTACACCCTGTATTTCATGCCATCATTCCCAGATAAACTGGCTCTGAAAACATACACAAAGTATATACAAGATTTTTATACTTGTTTAGATATTGAGAATTCACCGCCAAAGTTTGTATAGCCTTAGTAAATCTGAAACACACTCTATAAATATATTATAGCTACAGTAATCATGCTTTCCCTACTTCATGTCGAGAATTAATTGGAGATTCAAACAGTAAACACATGAAGGTAAATTTCGTGAGACGGTAAAGCGAAGTGCAGTACTGCTCATTTTAGACTTTGCAGATAATATATTTTAGTTGGTTATTTAACGACGCTGTATCAACTATTAGGTTATTATTTAACATCATTGGAATTGGTGATAGTGAGATGGTATTTGGTAAAATAAGGTCGAAGATTTATACTTTGCTGATATGAATATTTTAGTTGATTATTTAACGACGCTGTATTAACTATTAGATCATTATTTAACATCGATGGAATTGGTGATAGTGAGATGGTATTTGGCAAAATAAGGTCGAAGATTTATACTTTGCAGATATGAATATTTTAGTTGATTATTTAACGACGCTGCATCAACTACTAGGTTATTATTTAACATCGATGGAATTGGTGATAGTGAGATGGTATTTGGCGAAATAAAGTCGAAGATTTATACTTTGCAGATATGAATATTTTAGTCAGTTATTTAACGACGCTGCATCAACTATTAGGTTATTATTTAATATCGATGGAATTGGTGATAGTGAGATGGTATTTGGCGAAATAAAGTCGAAGATTTATACTTTGCAGATATGAATATTTTAGTCAGTTATTTAACGACGCTGCATCAACCATTAGGTTATTATTTAACATCGATGGAATTGGTGATAGTGAGATGGTATTTGGCGAAATAAAGTCGAAGATTTATACTTTGCAGATATGAATATTTTAGTCAGTTATTTAACGACGCTGCATCAACTATTAGGTTATTATTTAATATCGATGGAATTGGTGACAGTGAGATGGTATTTGGCAAGATAAAGTGAAGATTTATACTTTGCAAATATGAATATTTTAGTCGGTTATTTAACGACGCTGTATCAACTATTAGGTTACTATTTAACATCGATGGAATTGGTGATAGTGAGATGGTATTTGGCAAGATAACATCGAAGATTTATACTTTGCAGATATGAATATTTTAGTTATTTAACGACGCTGCATCAACTACTAGGTTATTATTTAACACTGATGGAATTGGTGCTAGTGAGATGGTATTTGGCAAAATAAGGTTCAAGATTTATACTTTGCAGATATGAATATTTTAGTCAGTTATTTAACGACGCTGCATCAACCATTAGGTTATTATTTAACATCGATGGAATTGGTGATAGTGAGATGGTATTTGGCGAAATAAAGTCGAAGATTTATACTTTGCAGATATGAATATTTTAGTCGGTTATTTAACGACGCTGTATCAATTATTAGGTTATAATTTAACATCGATGGAATTGGCGATAGTGAGATGGTATTTGACAAAATAAGGTCGAAGATTTATACTTTGCAGATATGACTATTTTAGTCGGCTATTTAACGATGCTGTATCAACTACTAAGGTATTATTTAAAATCTATAGAATTGTTGATAGTGAGATGGTATTTGGCAAAATAAGGTCGAAGATTCGCCATGTAATTACATGGAATTTGCTTTACAGATGGAGCAAACCGCGAAAAAAAAAAAATCAACCATCATCGCAAGAAGGAATCGAACCCAAGCCTAAGAGCAGCTCCGGATCACCAGACAAACGTGCCTACCGCTTGAACTATGCTGGTAGTTTGTATGAGGATTAAGTGAAATTCAGAAGTTGTATCTGAAAAATAATTTCTGAAGAGAGAAACTTTGTTTCTTCTTTAACTTGCTCATACACATTTAATTTCTACAGAAACATGACTCCTTAACGTCCTCTCGTACAGGAGCATGCGGAGTGTGTTATAACTGGAACTTGTAAAATTCACGTGGCCCAAATTTTGTTTCTGGGCCTCTATCAGGGTTTAAGCCACTGTCGCATTTGTCGCATTTTGCTACTTGACTTCTAAAAATCCAACAAACTTTCAATGTAAATGTGCAAAAATGCGACAACCACATTGGACTTCAGAAACGAAGATGGTAATGGAGAACATGAAATCAGAGATGTATTTGAACTAATCTGAATTTAAATGAAATGCTAATGGCATGAGCAATGTCCAAAAAGGTATTGAGCAATGTCCAGGAATTGATTTCAATTGGTGCAATTCATGTAAGTTAAGTGAACAATGTTTTCTATACATCTCGATTACACAACTTTTAACACTGTATCACTTCGGAACACAAGAACACAAAAAAAAAAATACATCAAACTAACATGCGAAAACAAAAACACCCACAAAATTGCAACCTCATTCAAGAAATTAAATTACAACATTGCATACAGAACAAATAACACTATACAAAAACATCTCAACACACAAACAACACAAACAAACAAATACAACTACACAGGCGTACACAAACTCAAATGTAACACCTGCAACAACTTCCACATAGGACAGACAGGCAGATCATTTCAAACACGTTACAAAGAACACATCACAGCCATAACAAAATTACAAAACATCTCCACATATACAGAACACATCACAAATGCTAACCACACCCACAGAGACATCAACACATACATGGAAATTCTACACATCCAACCAAAAAGCCAGAAACCAAACACACTAGAACAATACGAAATATACAGACACACAAAAACACATCCCAACTAAATTCTCAACACACAACTCAACTTCAAAACACACACACTCTTTGACTCTACACTATACCACAGGAACACACCCTCACAGGAAACAGAACAGGTGGCGCCAAGACCAACAACGAGCAGTTCTGAAGATGACCCATAAATAGGTCGAAACATGTAAACGAAGTACGTTGAAATTTAACACAGGAAAGTCTTACCATACATATTCCGAAATTTCTTCTAATTAATTTATATAATTCCATAGCATACAGTAAATTGTGGACGAGGATTTAGTTGCATGAATGTTGTAAAAACTGGAATTAGAAACCGCCTTTCAACAAGAGTTAGCACTCTGTTAACAATAAATCTTGAAGGGCCTACTAGTGAAGAATTTCTTTATTTAGAGTGTCCATAAAATAACGTATTTTAATGTGATGTAAATTCAGCAGTAATTGGTTATCAACATACCTACGTCTAATGATTTACTTACATGATAAGATGGATTGGAAGTAATAAAACTCCAAGAAACAAATTACATAACTTTTTCTTTCTGCACACTTTATTAATTTTATCTTTCTGCATAATTATTTATAAAACTAGCCGTACCCGTGCGCTCCGCTGCACCTGTTAGAAATAAATATAAAGTAATTACATAATTAAAATAGGACGTTTGATCCAGGGAACATTCGTGTTTGATAGAAGGATAAATCGTTTAATATGTTACTTAATTTAAATTGTATTTAAATAATTAAAATGCGATCATTTTGGTCCAGATAGCAATGACAATTCCTTTAACATGTTCCTTAATTCTTATTACATGCAACCGTAGTTTAATGAAGATTGACATATCATTTAATTTCAATGTGTATACTTTATATTACTTGCTATATGTTTCAGAAGTTACTGTAATAACATTGTAGAATTATGCCCATCTAGAGAAACTACACTTTCCAATGGTGAAATAATAATTAAACAATTAATTAGCTTCCGATATTACTTCATACAAACACAGAAACATTCTCTTAGGCTATTTTTAATAGCTTTCAATTGTTGTTGTCCAAGGCCCCTTATAGACGAAGTCATTTGTTTTTATTTCAGTACAGCGCCTTAGATGGCGTTGTTATTGTAATTTTAAAACACATTTATCTCATTAAATATCAGGTCTATCAAAATTTTGTATAGAATAAAACTTATCGGAAATTATTTTTAAAGAAACGTTTGTTATGTAACATTTTTCATGAAAATTAATAATAAGGGAGATATTTCGATTTATTTAATTCAAGCCCCCTTAAAACCCCCCTTTTAAATAAAGTATTTTGAATGCCATATAGCCTAAAATCTAAGTTACAACGAACTTAATTTATATTCCAATTTTCATATAAATCGGTTCAGCCATTATCGCGTGAAAAGGTAACAAACATCCAGACAGACAGACATAAAAACAAAAATTTCAAAAAAGCTATTTTCGGTTTCAGGATAGTTAATTATACATGCTAACTCCAATTATTTTTGGAAAATCGAAAATTACCAGAAAAATTTTGGCTACAGATATTAGTATAGATTGCACAAGCATTTCGCAATTTGCAAAAACATAATTTTTAATTTGTGCATTTTCGCGGCAATTATTTATTTTATAGCTTAAACCTTGCCTGTACTTTTAAAGTCAAGAATGAGCTAGAGCCGCAGAACTCGGACCCGAACAGTGAATACGTGAACAGCAATTTCGCGAGGCGGTCGCCTAGGAAACCGAAATCAAGTCTCGCAAGTTGTCGGTGACTCATGCATGTTCGTGCAGGGAACCGGAGGCCACTGCACTAATTGCCGGTGAAACGTCTCTTCCTATATTATATTTCTAATTGAACTTAATATTCAGCGTGTAGGCGTGCTAGGAGCCCGTGCTGAGGCATTTCCGTGGCCTGCAGGGAGGGACTTAGGTCAGTATTAGTGTGAGACTAGTGAAGCAGGTACAAACGACCGAGACATCCCGCCAATAATGAGGAAACGTGTCACAACGCTGCCCACAAGAAGAACTTATCCTCCATCCGACAGATATACTGAACACACCAAGAAAAACATCATCCTTTCTGCATCAACGCGTCCTTTAAATGTACAGCCATGTCCAACAGTAAGCAGAAACACACCGGACCAGCCGTAGATGTCAGCTGACGATAACTTACGACTTCAATTCGATGACTGTTTAAGGCACAACCGATTTTCGCGAATGATTTTTTTCACGAATTTCTGCTGAGTCACAGAGTTAAATTTTTTATAGGTATGAACAGGATTCGTTCTGTATAGGGTAAACATTGGTAATTTCGTGGTAGTGGTTATTTCGTGATATTTTTTCCTGGCTGTTTCGTGAACTAACCAATAGTGTTACGAGATTCAAATTTCCGCCAAGGGATTGCATATGTTGTCCGGTTTCCAAAAACATACAGCAACGCTTTGTGTGACTTTTGTAGCTGCTTCAGTGAGCTTTTATGTTTGGAGAGAGCAAGTTAGAGTCGATTTTTCAGGCGTACAAATTTTGTGGATGTTTATAATTGCATTACAGGCTTATTACTAAAGGTAAGCAGATGATATTTGGTACAAAGATTTATTATATGTTAATGATATTTTAGAAAAGATTTTTGGAATTTTAGATACACCTGTAGTCGCCATATAGGCTTAGCTTTACTGATAGAAATCTTAGCTGTTTGAGGTGACATTTTGTTGGGCATTACGGTTAAGAAAGCTTTGTGTCACATGGGTTCCGAGGATGTTGACAAAAGTCCACAAAGAAACTCGAGAAACAGTGCCCAGTGACCTTTTGGACCAATATGCGAATGGTGGAGATGACTTACTTGCAAGAATTGTGCCAGGAGATGAAATATGGCTCAACCGTTTTGAACCGGAGACAAAGAGGCAGACAATGGAGTGGCATCATGCAAATTCACCAAAGAGATAGAAATTCAAAACTTTGCCTTCGGCAGGAAAAATTATGGCTACTGTATTTTTCGATTCAGAAGGATTCTTGCTTGTGGACATCATACCACACGGAACC
This sequence comes from Periplaneta americana, assembly GCF_040183065.1. Classification (NCBI taxonomy): domain Eukaryota; kingdom Metazoa; phylum Arthropoda; class Insecta; order Blattodea; family Blattidae; genus Periplaneta; species Periplaneta americana. Next base: position 32,453,336 of record NC_091131.1, on the reverse strand, counting down.
ACCATTAATTCTGACGAGTATGGTTTTTGGAAATTGTTCAAAAACGTATCCAATTTGTATGTCTCCAAATTTTGCTTAAGCACACTTAAATGCCATCGACCTGGCCCGGGATCGAACCCGCAACCTTGGGCATAGAAGGCCAGCACTATACCAACTCGCCAACCAGGTCGACTCTATGATAAATTGTCTAGCTTTCATTAATCAGGTAATCGTTTCGTACTTTGATTTTTATTTTAATTGTAATTGTAAATTTAATACTAACTGTACTTTTATTCTTCATATTGTAGTTGTAATTCCCTGGTAAAGGGGCAGAGAAGGCCTGACGGCCTTATCTCTACCCAGTTAAATAAATAAATACTAAAAAATTCTAAATAAATACTAAAAAAAAATGGTGGGAATGAAATAACCCTGCAGATTGAAAGGGGCGATAGGGTACACCACTTAAATTAACAGGAAACCATATTACGTTTTGTGATTAAATGCACGGTTAATTAGAAAACTGAGTTGAAAGTTTCAGCAGTCCGGCAACATCGCCACTCATCTTTCTTTTCGTAAAACAGATGTAAGAGGTAAACGAAATCAGGTCTGAGTGCCTTAGTGAACTATCTCCCATTTCCCTTTCTCGCTACAATGTTGCAAGCTGGTCGCAAAGGTCAGTGGCTTCAAATTAGTGGTTTTTAAGCTAATTTACACAAAAACCGTCCACGCTAATGAAATAAGCCAAAGAGATAAATGATTCTTCATTAGATTTTCTATCGATTTGGACAAAAATCACGATCCTACTCGCAATAGTTACCGAATAAGAGGGTGTTAAACATTTGGGGGCAAAGGAAAAAAAAAAACCTGCAAATCAAGCTTTCAAGTATAACTCCCTGTAAAGTTGATTTGAATACTTTCGAGGGAAAAATTGTTCCGAGGCCGGGTATCGAACCCGGGACCTTTGGTTAAACGTACCAACGCTCTACCAACTGAGCTACCCGGGAACTCTACCAGACACCGATCCAATTTTTCCCTCTATATCCACAGACCTCAAAGTGGGCTGACAACCATCAAGCAACCAACATTGAGTACACACGAACTCTGTGTGACTTAAATTGTGGTTTTCTATTAACGAACAGTGACGTGTATTATGCAAATCAAGCTTTCAGGTAAAGTTGATTTGAATAATTTCGAGGGAAAAATTGTTCCGGGGCCCGGTATGCATAACACACGTCACTCTTCGTTAACAGAAAACCACAATTTAAGTCACACAGAGTTAGTGTGCACTCAATGTTGGTTGTTTGACGGTTGTCAGCCCACTTTGAGGTCTGTGGAAATAGAGGAAGAAATTGGATCGGTGTCTGGTAGAGTTCCCGGGTAGCTCAGTTGGTAGAACGTTGGTAAGTTTAACCAAAGGTCCCGGGTTCGATACCCGGCCCCGGAACAATTTTCCCCTCGAAAAAAATCTGTTTTTCTGAGAAAACAACGGACTTCTCGCCAATGTGGTATTACACTTTTTCGTTACATAGTTATTCGCTCTGAAAATCTGCAGGGTTATTTCACATCCACCCTGTATATTTAATATCATCAAACAATATACAAGTATATACATAAGTATACTTAAACTTCCATACTGTTGTCAAAGCATATTATACATGTTATTAACGTTCTGACGCATTAAGCCTTTAGGTATTCGCCTTAACTATAGCTTAACAAGATTTATGTTCGACCATGCCGAAATGTAGTAATTATACACCTGGTAGCAGACCTTTAATGTATGTCATTAAAGTACACCTACTCATTAAAGGTCAGATCTTTCAGCCAATGACGATTCAGGTTACAACTGTTCAGCCAATGACAGGTCAGCTTTCTACCGTTATAAAATCGCAAGTATCGATTATTCTCGGATATGCAATCGAAAGAGAATTAGCGAAAAGTCACGGAGGCTGGAAATCCAATACTGTCGCAGAAGGTAATGTTCTGTTACTATAATAATTAGCGTTAATTGTAAATAATATTCAAATAAATTGAATTTGTCACCTCGTTTTTCAATGTCTAATTTAATTTTAATGTTATCTCTGTAGGTTCTTATGGCCTAGGAAGGTCAATGTGAACATCTGTTCCTCGGAAAAAATCAATACTTTCGCGTCTGCGCACATCTCACAACATACGGGACATTGGCCAAGGTCAGATACAAAGAAAATTAATAATATCAAGTTAGAAATATGGTCGAGCATAAAAAGTCGTATGAAACTCGCCTATAATGGTAATTAAGAAGCTCGTATGAAAATTATGAAGCTCGCTTGCGCTCGTTTCATAAATATCCATACTCGCATCTTAATTACCTTCATTATAGGCTCGTTGCATAATGTACTATTATGCCATCTATATTATTGATATTATGCATTATGAAATGAAAATGTTGTCTTTTCATTAGTAACCGCATTGTAACAGAGAAATTTTCTCCGATTTTCAATCGGCATCTGCGCCATCCTCTTAACACACATTACGCCTTCACTACTATTCGTTTTGCAAATCGATCGTATTAGGCCACATATTTCTAAGAACACTTCCACGCACTTTTTCACACTTTTGACTATTTCGACCAGAGATTACGTCCTTTCCTAGTGCTCGCACAATTATACTAATACACGTCATACCAATCTTTCGATCGTTTCATTTTGACCACCTCCCAGATTTTTTTTTTTTTTACGAATATAGCTGAATCACACATTCATCGATCAGGAAATTCAATTATTTTCGACAATGAAACATTCAAAATAAGTACGAAAATGGATTTCATTTCATCTTTATCATGTAGAAAGCATGGCTGCTTACCTTGAAAAATGAAAATTCGTGTGTCGCACATGTACAACGCTTAGGTTTCTTACACATTTTGAAATTCAGAAAAATGCGAATAATATCATAGCAGTTTTTTTATATTTATTATTGGTATTATTGTCACTATTATTATTTATTATTATTAATATTATTATTATTACTATTACTATTATTCTGTTAAGAGAGAAGTATTATATGATATTCTTATTGAATTTGGTATTCCCAAGAAACTAGTTCGATTAATTAAAATGTGTCTCAGTGAAACATACAGCAGAGTCCATATAGGCCAGTTTCTATCTGATGCTTTTCCAATTCACTGCGGGCTAAAGCAAGGAGATGCACTATCACCTTTACTTTTTAACTTCGCTTTAGAATATGCCATTAGGAAAGTTCAGGATAATAGGCAGGGTTTGGAATTGAACGGGTTACATCAGCTTCTTGTCTATGCGGATGACGTGAATATGTTAGGAGAAAATACACCAACGATTAGGGAAAACACGGAAATTTTACTTGAAGCAAGTAAAGCGATCGGTTTGGAAGTAAATCCCGAAAAGACTAAGTCCTTTATGTCTCGTGACCAGAATATTGTACGAAATGGAAATATAAAAATTGGAGATTTATCCTTCGAAGAGGTGGAAAAATTCAAATATCTTGGAGCAACAGTAACAAATATAAATGACACTCGGGAGGAAATTAAACGCAGAATAAATATGGGAAATGCGTGTTATTATTCGGTTGAGAAGCTCTTATCATCCAGTCTGCTGTCCAAAAATCTGAAAGTTAGAATTTATAAAACAGTTATATTACCGGTTGTTCTGTATGGTTGTGAAACTTGGACTCTCACTCTGAGAGAGGAACATAGATTAAGGGTGTTTGAGAATAAGGTTCTTAGGAAAATATTTGGGGCTAAGCGGGATGAAGTTACAGGAGAATGGAGAAAGTTACACAACGCAGAACTGCACGCATTGTATTCTTCACCTGACATAATTAGGAACATTAAATCTAGACGTTTGAGATGAGCAGGGCATGTAGCACGTATGGGCGAATCTAGAAATGCATATAGAGTGTTAGCTGGGAGACCGGAGGGAAAAAGACCTTTAGGGAGGCCGAGACGTAGATGGGAGGATAATATTAAAATGGATTTGAGGGAGGTGGATATGATGATAGAGACTGGATTAATCTTGCTCAGGATAGGGAACGATGGCGGGCTTATGTGAGGGCGGCAATGAACCTTCGGGTTTCTTAAAAGCCATTTGTAAGTAAGTAAGTATTACTATTATTCTATCCTACCCCATTATCTCTTGGCTCAGTTGCCTCATGAGTGATGCCTTACTGGAGTCACAGGTTCCAACCAGTCTTCGGACTGTTTGGCTAAACAAACAAAATGCGGTAAATGTATTTTATCGGGAGATTTGTAATAAATTAGTTTTAAATGTGTTTTGTTTGTCAGCTATTAATCTCTTCAAATAATATATTTCATTGCTAGAATAGCAATTTGTTTCCAGTGATGAGTGTACAGCATCTGGCATAAAACTTCCTGAAATATTATAAATCGGAAACGGAATTAACTCAATAATCTTACTTCAACGTACTACGAATGACAAAAGTAAAATTAACATTTTTAGTACGGTACGTTCTTTTGCTAGTTCGGAGTTATCTTAGGTGACCAAGCCCCACGGTGCGACTGTTCACACTTTGTCGTAATGTTGGCAGTCGGCATTTTGTACAACTCCTGTGAAAAATCAGTATCCAACAAAAACTACGAGTATCGCTGTAAATTAATTTGTTTAGGGTTATTCCACTGTTTCTTAATTCCATCAGTTATTAATTTCATATTTTACTTACTTATGGCTTTTAAGGAACCCGGAGGTTCATTGCCGACCTCACATATGCCCGCCATCGGTCCCTATCCTGAGCAAGATTAATTCAGTCTCTACAATCACATCGCATCTCCATCAAATCCATTTTAATATTATCCTCCTATTTACGTCTCGGCCTCCCCAAAGGTCTTTTTTCCTTCCAGTCTCCCAACTAACACTCTATAGGCCTATGCATTTCTGGATTCGTTCATGCCCTGCCCATCTCAAACGTCTGGATTTAATGTACCTAATTATGTCAAGTGAAGAACACAATGCGTGCATTTCTGCGTTGTGTAACTTTATCCATTCTCCTGTAACTTCATCCCTCTTAACCCCAAATATTTTCCGAAGCATCTTATTCTCAAACACCCTTATCCCCTGTTCCTCTCTCAAAGTGAGAGTCCAAGTTTCACAACCATAAAGAACAACCGGTAATGTAGCTGTTTTATAAATTATAACTTTCAGCTTTTTTGAGAGCAGACTGGATGGTAAAAGCTTCTCAACCGATTAATTCCATACTAGTTTTGTTAGACTAATCATGACATTGTGACAGATGTAGATGAGTTTTGAATAATTTCTTTGTAATTTAATTACAAAATGTCATATATCACAGTATTAAGAAGATAAAATTACAATCTACTACACTGATAAATTACTAAGTAATTCGACACGGAAGACTATGAGTTTCCTATATATCAAAACACTCAGCTAACATTCCTGATCAGTCTCTGGAAGTCTTTCGGTACTTTTCGTATTCACCCTGTACATTTAATGAACTTAGTATTTTCAAATGGTTCTAAGTCAAGACTTAGGATGATCTGGAAAATAAACTTACACAGGTATATATGAACTTGCAAAGGATAAATTAAAACGTGAATGTTGTAACGAAGGAAATTTTTAACGCGCAAAGTTAAATTTGTTTACACTGTCATTTTTATTTGCCGCAACGTTAGGGTTAGGGTTAGGATTATTATTATTATTATTATTATTATTATTATTATCATTATTATTATTATTATTATTATTATTATTACACCACTGGAGGAGCGTATGCCAGTTCGACCAGGAAACCAGAACTATTGTTCAAATCGAATTAAAAAAGATCGATTAGGCTGGGATGACTAACAGAAGATTCGTCTTCAATTCAATTCAGGTTCCAAATAAAACAGCAGCCCAAGTTCCCTCTTCTGCGAAATTGAGATCTCTTCTCTGCTAAGGCAAAGTGACCTTCCACCGACAAGAGATAGCCCAAGTCCATGTCTTTACGTACACTTTTGTGATGTGTTCATATTTGAGTAGCTTAATATCAAAGACGGACATCTGTCGTCTCCACAGTTTTGATGTAGAGGCAATTTCGTAATTCACAGTGTTCTTTGTAATATTTAACACACTTTATTTTATAAATGTAGTGTTAGAGTATGCATATGGTTTCACTATAACTGGAAAGAGCATGAAAAATTGTATAAAAAACCCCAGCTATGTAACTTTCGATTGAGGTCAGATGTCCGTCTTTGATATTAAGCTACTCATTTCTTCCCCATGTAACAACATCCAAAGTTTATCACTTCGGTCATTGTACCGACTTGGGATGCTGTGAAGTTGACAAATCTGGAAAATGCAGAATGCTCGCCAGCTGAACCAAGTTTCGAGTGAATCTGATTGTGAAATTGGTCTGAAAGAAAGTGCTAAGCCTGCAGAATGGAGACAAAATAAGTGTAAGTTTATGAAAAACTATGACGAGGAGCAAAACTATACACAACTACGTCCACCAAGAAGCATATAGAACAAAATGCTGAGTAAAGGGTAGCATGTCTTTTTAACAATAATTTTAATTATACTTTTGCCCGTCCAAAATCTTTTGTCTGTGGAAAATGTGAAGAGTAGATATCAAAAGTTCTTCATCAAAGAAAGGTAAACGACTAGGATTACTGAACTATTGTTATGATGTTATGGAATTTCCCTATAATCGGTGTTTAGATGTACGCTAATTTGCTATTTTTGTCTGAAATATATTTTGTGCAGACATTTTTGTTTGTTTATGTAAAGTTTTTGTTCATTTAATATACTTATAATCAACCGAAATTTAATTCAGTATAGCAAATGGATTTGAGGAAGGTGGGATATGATGATAGAGAATGGATTAATCTTGCTCAGGATAGGGACCAATGGCGGGCTTATGTGAGGGCAGCAATGAATCTCCGGGTTCCTTAAAAGCCAGTAAGTAAGTAAGTATAGCAAAGAGTTAAAATAAAACGCGCTAAGTCAAGCTTAAATAAAACTTAATTGTTCTGTACCCAACAAACACACAAACATTAAAACTTGATGCTATGTGCAGTTTGCTTATATAAAACAATGACCTAAACCCCGTTAATAAAATGCAACCTAGAAATGAATAATTCAATATTTTTATTGAAAACATCAGACCAACAATTTCGGTAGACTTCAATATCCTGAATTTTGAAAAAACAATATTTTGAATAAGAAATATAATACAATATTATAATAAAAAGAATAAAACAGAAAATCAGCATTTTAAATGAACATAATAAAGTATTTAGTAATAGATACCGTAATAGGAAATTTTAAATTTTATGTTTTTTCTGGAATTAATGATCTTTTGTTTAGTAGTCTTAAATTATTTATAATTGTGTTATTTCTTTTTCTTTTCCTTCTCCATTGTTTTTTTCATTATAATTGTGTACCTACCATTTACTAAAAAAAAAACAACAATTTTTTGGTAAGTTTTGTCTTCTAAGCAGCCTTCACTTGGAGGAAGCTGAATAAAATTCAAAATAAATATATAAATCTACGAAGTTATTTTATATAAATATAAAACAAGAGGTAATTTAAATCTAAGATACCATGTGACAAATCAAGAACTGAAATAAAGGCATGATTCAAAATTATGCTTAAGGAGTCTTTGACGATGCCTAAGATAATATTTTCCACTGTTTGGGTGGTGAATTCCAAGCGATTTTAGTAGACCCCATGTAAATTTAGTAACAATACCTCTAATCTCAAAAAAGACGACGGCAGGAGAAAGGATGTTTCAATTTTGTACCACACAACTATACATCTCCCGTCTTTTTAAATGATCTTGGGAGAAAATTATTTCACAAAAGAAATACGACGATTATTGGAAGCTATAAAAACATTAAATTGGTAGCTGCAGGGAGGTAATTTTCAGTTGAGTGCACACACAAGGTACTGGTAGCAGCACCCAACGCACTCGTGCGTTCCCAAGCCACGTGGCCGACCACCCCCACCCTCCTGAATAGCTAATTGCTGTTTCAGACATTCCTCAGAAAAATGCGGGCGCTGTGACTGATCGGGTGACAGAGTCACTGTGGTTCGATTCCAGTTCGTTGCACTGGCTATGCGGTGATCGTTTCGTCGTGGACATTTCTTTGAGTAAATAGCCTAAATGGAATACATAGCTTGAAAAAAGAAGGATCACTTTCGAACTCCTCCCACCTTGATACCCAAACATAAATTATTGTACTTGTCACATGCTACTGTAGTATACTTCACAAGCAATAAGACAGAACGAAATCATGATCATACCTGTACATCCCAGAAGAAATTATTTGCATATATCAGCCTACTTTATGTCTGGTACTCAACATTATTATTATTATTATTATTATTATTATTATTATTATTATTATTATTATTAATACTATTACTATTATTACAATTGAGGACCGTTTTTGCAAAACTTGCTAACTGAAAAAAAACTAAATTTTACAGGAGAGACAAAACACTAAAGTAAGCAAGTTTTGCTGTATCTCTCAGTTACAGCAGAAAGCAAGTTTTGAAAAAACGATCACACTTTGACACAATACAATGAAGAGAAATAACCCAATTTTACTAAGACGCTTTGAACATCATGTAGAGGCCTACCTTATGTTAACGAATCCATCAGAATCTCAATTTCGCAAATTTTGCAGTTAGCAAGTTTTGCAAAAACGGTCCTCAATTATTGTTATTATTATTATTATTATTATTATTATTATTATTATTATTATTACAATTATTTTATTAATAATATTAATACTATCATCATCATCATCATCAATAACTTCAAGGTTTAGGCCGATGGCCTGTTCCGCCTCCAGAATTTTATCCATCAAACTGGTCTCTCCAACGTCTCTTTGGTCTTCCCTCTCGTCTTCTTCGTGTAGGTCTATAACACCATGTTCTGAAAGGTATCCTGTCGTTGGGCATTCTTGTTATATGGTCGTACCAATTATTTCTATATGTTTCAATTATAGTTATTACACTCTCGATATTCAGTTCTCGACGTATATCATCGTTTCTCTTATGGTCCTGTAGTCTAAATCCTGCTAGTGGCCTTAAGAGTCTCATCTCAGCGGCCTCAATTCTTCTCTGTCAGGCTCTAGTCAGAATCCACGTTTCTGAACCATATAACAATGTCGGAATTGCCAGTGTCTTGTAAAATTTGAGTACAGTTTTTCTGTCGACTTTATTTATGAGTGTACGTTTAATTGTACCAATAAGTCTTAAAAATTTATTTAACTTGTTTTCTACGTCTGTGGAGGATATGTAAGAGAGATCGCATCCAAGGTAAGCAAAAGAATTTACTTGTTCAATCATCTTATCCTCTATTACAATTTTAGTTCTTATTGTATTATTTCCGCAGAAGCCAAATACTTTAGTTTTCCTGTGTGATATTTTTAGATTGTAGTTATTAGCAACAATTCTCAACAGATTATTATTATTATAATTAGTATTATTCTTATTATCATCATCATCATCATCATCAAAATCTGACTTTCTTTTAATACTATATTATGCATTAGAGAGAGCGAAGCTCGAATATGCATTTGTAGTTTGGAACTTTATTACAACTACTGATTCGGCAAAACTGGAAAATATCCAAAGGAACTTTATTTCATTATGTTCTTACAGATTTCTGCCTAATAACTCCGGGTATAACTATGAGCAAAAATGCAAGAACTTTAAATGTCGAAGCTTGTATGATAGACGTCATGATGTCATTACTTATTTTTATGTAAGGTCCTTAAAGATGACATTAATTGTCAATCTTTCTTAAACAGTGTCAGCCTTCGTATTCCTATGAAGGACATGAGACATGCAGTGGCGGCTCGTAGTCAAATGTCCAGGGTAGGCAAAATTTACAGAACATTTTTATATAATTCCTGCTATTCAATGAGAGCTCACTTTCATCATGTCCCCCGAAAACTTAACTCTTGCTTACATAACAATACTGTTACATCAATCAGCCGTCTCATAATTTGTCGGTTTTTTTCTACATTATTATTATATTGTTGTCTTGCAACCCTTGTTGTTCAGACATTTCCGAAATTGGATTCAAATTTTTTCAAGTCTCTTTAGATTTACCGAGTTACAGATATGATCTGATTCCGAGTACCTTCTTTAGATGACAATAACAAACATGGCTAACAGTACAGCTTAGCTTTAACTTCACTTCCTGTTAGCCATTTATGTGTTTCATACTATGAAGGATTAAATTTTCTTGCACCTTTAGCACTGACTTTATGAATAATAGAGCTTAATGCAGGAGTGGGTCGTCCATTGTCCAAAATACTTCTCTTTTCAGTGTCATTACGACGCGAAAACGGACAGCGTAACGTAACAGTTCACTTATTATATCAGTCATAATATAATATTTTTATCACTGTGCATTAACTATAAATCACCAAGTATACTGAACATTAATACACAGTAGGTACTTGCAAAAAATCACATCTTTTAAAACACACTGTTTAAAAACTGTTATTGTACTCGTAACAGGCTATGTTCCAACTCGTGAAACTTTCAAACAGAAATTTCGCAAATCGTAAGTGTTCGATAATGCTCGTGGGTTCTCGTTAGGGCAGGCAGAATTCAAACGCGCTGGCTTAAGCATTGAACGCATGCGCTAAGAAAGCATTTAGAATAGCGACCTCTTTTAATGCTTACTCCAGGGCCAGATTTGGAGTTACGCGGAAGGTCGGCTAACTTCGCTACTGCCTACCTTCAGACGCATTGTGATCTGCCCAGTGTATTCTTGTTGAATAAATCGAACTGCCAGTAGTAAGCAATGTCCAACTAACCCCAAAAAATCCCATTCATAGTTAATTGAAGAATTTCTAAGAAGCTAGACAAGAGTATATAATTATCTTAATAAATTTAATACTCGATAAATTATATTTTGATTAATTTGATTTTATTATTGATAAATACCCACTTTTAGGTTTTTCCAAATGTGTTTGGGGTAGGCTTAGCCTACCCTGCCTGCCCTGAGGAGCCGCCTCTGGAGACATGACAAACTCTTCTATATTAGAAATTCTAAATCTTTCTGTCCGGTGTCCAGATGTATTAAAATGCTAACTTACATGTAGGCGATTTCGATCCATTCAATGTATAGAAGTATTAGAACATGGCAATGTCTTTACTTAATATTATTTGCATAATCTTTCTACACAAATTGGTAATAATTTTTGTAAGAATCAACTCCTTTCCATAAAATATACTGGAGAGTTGGGTAGTACCGGACATCGGGTAATATCGGACAGTCCGTTTCTTTCATCTACCACCATATGGTAGTACCTGAATGGCATGGTTACGTTTCTGTATGCGACATCACAGAAACGTAATCATTTCATTCAGGTACTAACATCTGGTGGAAGATGAAAGAAACTCACTGTCTGATATTACCCGATGTCCGATACTACCCCACTCTCCTCTAATAGTATTAATTGTTATAAATTAATCTGTAGTAATGTCACGAGAGGTCTGAGATCCGCCGATAAATCCACGAGCGAAGCGAGTGGATTTATCTGGGAAATCTCAGACCTCGAGTGGCATTTATTAGGACTATTTCGTGAATAAAATAAAAATGTAAATAATATATCCCTAAAATTCGATCACAAAATGTAATAATTGTTTATTAACGAATACTTAACCTATTCAGACATTGTGAAGTTGAAATACTCGTAGATGAATATCGATTACTGCAATAAAGAAATTCGATGTTATTATTCAGTAATGCCAATTGCGAAATACAGGTTTAACAATGTTAATTACATGTACTGCACTTCTCTCTTATTATTATAACATAAATACATTATTTTTCATTATCTGCTGAAATCATAATTTAATTTAACAGTAACAGTGGGGACAACTATATACCAATGCTTATGTATTCACAGCGAGACATGTTGCTACACAGTGAAGCCATCTCTGTATAGATAGGCCTAATTAAAACACGAATTTTATTACGCCATACGGAAGGCAGTTTGATCAAAAGACCTTGTTATTACTATGCAAGGTCTTGGGTTTGATATGCGATGATAGGTTACGTTACCTGTGGAAGCAGGACCAATCTCAGCTGTGTCTTATTTCGACCGTTACAATCAGTGCTACACGAAAGCATTTTTTATAGCTCGACAAACGCATTCTCGCTGTGGTGTGTAACGGAACTAAAGCTGCATCTATACAGTTCAATATTCCAATCGCGTATGCGTGCAATCTGGGAAGAATATTGAAAGAATCAAGTTTAAAAGGTACGTTCAATTAAGATGCATGAAGATTTTGTGTCTAAATGGTGCGCCGTTTTCAACGTCGTCTTCACTGCGTCAATATATTAATTAATATTAAATATCAATCTTGCATTCATTGCTTTAAAGTTGAAATAATCATCATCAATTTACGGGGAAACAGTTGGCGACAACAACTAAACAAAAGAACGACCATGCGATAAATTGATAGCGATAAATCTAGCTGCAAAAATTATCGCAAAGTCTGACTGTGATTGGTTGGAATTCAAAATTTCATTACACTTCATTGGTCTAAAATGGAATGACGTCATATAAACGAAATAGTCATTGTAATCTATGTTCTTCATTTTGTTGTTATTATCTCAATTATTTAATTACTACCATAGTTGTTCATTTTATTGTATCTAATTGTATCACTGTGCTGAACTTTTATTAGCCAGTGGCTGTTGTCCAGAACATAAATATAAATAAATAAATAAATTATTATTATTAATAGACTATTAGTATTATTATTATTATTATTATTATTATTATTATTATTATTATTACACTGAAACTTCCCATAACGGTCACTTCCAAATAGTGGCCATCTCTTTATAACGGACACTTCATAAAGTCCCTACAGAAATACACACATTCTTATAGAATAAAACTTTCCCAGTCATGGACGTTCTTAATAACGGACGCGGACAGTCTCAAAAAACGATATTTTGTACGATTAACTTCTGAATAGCGGACAGGAAAACAAGTCACTCTCCATTTTAAGAGATACATATTGAAACTAAAAAATATAAGCATTGCAAAAATAAAACAAAAAAAAACGTTTTTTCCACTAACGGCGGGTATTTGACTGCTCGTCATTCATTCGTATGAAGTCAGTTGTGTAGAACAATTTACCAACACAGTCGTAAAAAATTATAGAATTCCTTTAATGCACAATATAACTATACTACAGTGCAGTTTATGTTACTGTAAATTTTAAAAAATACTAAAATTGCACAAAACAAACAAAAGTTGTAGATTTCTTTTAATGCGTAAAGTATAGTGTAGTTATAATTATATAATTACTAGCTGAAAGTACCCGGCGATGCCCGGGTTTTCCTTTCTGCTTCTATTTTTAATTAAACTGGTTATTAAATTTTCGGAAATCTCGGAAACCTAACTATACACAACCAAAACGAATTGTCTTTACTAAGCTTTCCTCGCCCATAAAGATGATTCTTTACTTAACGTCACTTACATTAATTAATGAACTCCTTAGCCAAATGCCTGCCAGGGTTAACTCAATTTAAAACAGTTGTAAATCAGGCATCGCAAAGAAAACATTTCATCATGTGCCTGACGTTAAACTGTTGTTTTAAATTTACCTATTTATTTATTTGTTTTTATTTATTTATTTATTTATTTATTTATTTATTTATTTGTTTTTATTTATTCATTTATTTTATTTATTTATTCTGGTGTAATTAAGGCAATTAGGCCTTCTCTTCCGCACCGCCAGAAATACAAATAAAGTAACAGAAAAATCAAACTATAAACAAAGTAAAACCCAACAAAAATATAATTCTTTCTCCTCTTTCTGATCAGTTTCAGCATTGAATCAATATATACATATATAATTTAATTTATATTGGAAGATTTTTTTTTTTTACCTCTTGAACGCTGTACACCCACTTATATCATACCCAGTTTTTTTAAACTATATCTCATAAATTCAGAACATATTATATTAATTCTAATTTTACACACAGAATACAGATACAATATAAACTCGCAATAAGTCATTTTTTAACATAAAGACTAATATTCTGAGAAACGTATAGGCCTACCGGTATTTTAGAAATTAAGAGATTTTTATTTCCACAACGCTTAACATACTAAATTTGCAATGTGAACAACAATATTTTGAGAATTAATACAATGTTATTTTCAGTAGGCTTATGTACATTCATATACCACATTAGCAACATGACAAAAGTATCATTGAATTGCTTATTGATATGTGTTTTTTTTTTTTTTTTTTTTGTATAAAATATAGTTGAGGATGTGAAAAACACGCAGTTTTTAAGTTAATGCCTGCAACTTTGAGCAACTGTCGTTGAGTTTCATTTTAATATGGCCATTACAAATGCTTGTGGCATTGAAATTGCAGTGTTGAATGAGTATCCTAGCAATACGTGGAATAAAAACATCTCCTTTTATTTTTGCAGTTAATATTGCCAATTCTATTACGTTTCGTATGAGTTTTTCACACCAATTCTTATTCGTGCATAATTTTGGTGGGTCAATATTTCACAATAGTTATTGGTTATTCAATGTTAAGTAAATTATGTGGTAGCAATCCTTGTAGTTTCAAAGAATTCTAGAATTCAGTTGTATAAAACAGTTTGCTCACTATCTACAAAACTGCATCGAGGAATTCATAATACGGTCATAATAATAATGCGTAAAGATACTTATTGTATGAATTATCTAGTTTCAGCCTTCATGATCTGTAACAACAATGTAATTTAATTTCATGTTAAAATTTCCATGGCCTCGTGAAAGTCGATGTTGAATATAACAGACAATAATAAAAAACAATTGACTGTAGAATATTTTGCATTTTAATATTATACATAAAAATTTGATCTATTTATTTTTATTTTTTATAATTTTAATGAATTTAACTTCCATTTGCAAAATTTTAATGTAGTCTATGTTCTTCTCCTGGTTATGAAGATTAAATGTGCAAAATTTGGCACATATCGGTCAAAGCGTGTAGATTTGTATAGAGAACATACATACATACATACATACATACATACATACATACATACATACATACATACATACATACATACATACATACATACATACATACATACCCACATTCAATTTTATATATTAAGATTAGGGCCTATATGTTAAACATGTACAAAGATTGCAAAGAAAAAAAATGCAGATTTATTTTAATTCACAGTGTAAGGTACAGTACTATTTTCTAAAGAGCGGACACTTCTCAATAACGGACATTTATTTTTCTCCCGGCTCTATCCGTTATTGGGAAGTTTTACTGTATTATCATTATTATTATTATTATTATTATTATTATTATTATTATTATTTCACCTATACTATGTGTAACGTCGGATGATATGTTGGTAAAGAAACTGGCTACGGACTGGAAAGATCCAAGTTCCAATCCCGCGATTGATTTTTCTCTGAGCTACGCCGGTGGCCTCTTTCTTTTTACTTCAAAATAAATTGTGAAGTAGCATTTCCCTTCTCATTTGCATTTCTTAGCGAAGTCAAATAAAAAGTTTGAATTTTGGTTTTAGATTAAGGCGATGCACTACTGAAAATAGTCGAATTATAACAAGTTTTATCATTTTTTATTTTCGCGCAAAAAAATTTAAGGTTTCATGAAAATTTTATCTCAATATCTTAATAATAAGTATACGTTTATATAATTTGTAGAGGTTGTGTTAATGTACGAGTTAATATGTACTCAAGACTTTAAATTTAATTATCTCGCAATATAATAATGTTCTACGTTTTCAACGACAAGTATTCATTTTATTTCTCAGTGGTTAAAGCTACAGTGATGAAACTTGGCATAATTATTCATTAATATCTCTGTTGTGAAATGGAGCATTTGATTGGCTGTATTCAGCATAGTTTTACTTCTAGTGAATTATACGTAAAGCAGTATTACTGCTTATTAATGTTTGAACATTGAAGAAATTAGGCCTATATTTTTTTTTACAAATGAACGAACTAGGACATTACTAATGCTCCATTGCACAATATGCAGTGTTACCTTCAAGAAAAAATGCTATTAAAAAATAGTTTTTTTTTTTTTTAGAAATTGGATTTTCACAGTGAAAATAAAATAAATAAATAAATAAAATCAATTTTTTTAAGTGTTTATAAGAAAAGATTGAAATTTACAATGTGTGATTATGATATTAATATGCATATTCAGTAAAAATTTCAATTTTCTATCTAAAAAATTGTGGATTTTAGAAATTTCAGTAGCGCACTGCCTTAAGTTACGTTGATTAAATGACGCGAATGTGAAAAACTGAGTCGTAAACTGCCGGCCTGGAGATTACAAAAATATACCTGCATATGCACCAACTTACATTCCAAATAGAATGAGAATATATCCCCTTAGCCTATAATTTCTTAAACAGTATGATTTCCATGAAGAACTAAACTTGTAAATATCTAAACCCCATTTCAGTTTAGTTGATAGGCTTTTCCCTCTACTCACACTCCCTACCATCAGTGAAGAGGAAGATGCTACTATCCATTTCACAAACGTTCGACTAATTGACTTCCTACATAGTGACAAATTTTACTTCTGAAAATGTTTACCGGTACTCTATATTTTGAAAGTCCATACTAAGCGTTTATATGGAATTTTATTGCTGTTTATATTAACTGGAACATTAAAAAGCTGCTGACAACAGAAGATAAATGTTTTCTCCATCGTTAGTTGCTACTCTACAGCATACACAGTAGGACAATCTGTACTGTGTAGCTCCCCCTGACTTCATAATACAAACTGACATTCCTAAATGTAATTAATTATATTAGTTGAAAATATTGTAAGAACTACACAAAAATATACTCTAATATGTAATTGTCAAATCTCTATGATACTGTATTTTATATTCACTTATATACTTTATTTAATATTTTATTTTCTAGTGTGTACAGCTTGGGGGGGTGCAAGCATAAGAGGTAACAGCTACCAGTCTGTCACTGACGGACTCAGGGCAAGTAGAAAGGGAAAGAAATGCCTTCGCATCCTCTCATCTTGTATGAAATGTCGTTTAGTAATGCTTGAAAAATCTGAACACGACAGAAGACGGAGGCCAACTTATATAATCCTTCAAGCAGTGGCGGCCGGTGAGACATTCTGGTGGTGGTGCTAAAAATGAAAAAAGTTGTACGCAAATTACCCTAGTGAAATTAATAATCGCAATTCACGTTTGCATTATATTAAATAAAACACATTAATTAAACCAGCTATTTTACCAGGTGTACAGTTAATAATGTATCTAGTATCAGTTACAATAACATTTCCGAAACTAATAACGAAATTTACAGATACGGATAATCAAAACTTTCACAGTATTGTTAGTCAAAAACAAATAACTTTTATAACTAGTAAAATTACTGGCAAAAACATACGAGATAAACAATGGCATAGATAATAAACAAACATGTTTGCACTTTAATTAACAGGCCGATGAATCCAAGGCAGCGGCCTGAATAATACATGTTCATGTCCTGCACAGATCTCATGTATCGTTAACAGAAGCATCAATACTATAGCAACATTGTAGCGATATTTATTTGCCGCAAAATAAAACAAATATTACACAACATTAACAAACAGTTTTACATAATATGAAACCATGACTATCTCTGCGTTCAATATAGCTAAATGGATAATAATTTACACATTCAAATCCAAGTTATGTGCATTAGTTTTGAATTGGCAACATTACATTAACATTTGGCGCGGAACTCTAACTCATAGACAAATAACGTCTCCAACAACCCTGCCATCTAGCGAAATTTCTGCATTACCGTGCTCTAGCGGGCGGAATATTAACTACTGAGTCAAATTGAATTCGGCTCAAAGTCTGCCATAAGAAACGCATATAAACTAGAAGCAGTAGCCTTTTGTACAGTGTTATATGGACGCAGGTAGTGCCTCGGCGAAGTGGCTCCAACGTTCGGAAAAACGCTGCAAGAGTGCGTCCGGATATGTGCGCGCGCTCGTTCAAATGAAATACGAATAAAATGTATAAACTATTACAACTGCTTTTTAGGATATTATTTTTGTTTCTTTCATTGGTGGTGCCATGGCACATTGGCACTACCCCAAAAGCCGCTCCTGCCTTCAAGGGAAGACATGACAAAAGTGTAAGAAAGGAGAAAGATAAAGTGCTGCGAATTTTGAGTCATTTGGGATTCGAACCTCGACCATAGAGCACGAATGAGAAAGAACGCGACAAATGGATGAACTGAAGGGATGTCAGAATTCTGCAGAGAAAGTGATCAACGCTGCGCAGATTCCAGAGCAAGAGGAACTCGCCAGCAATCTCTTTGTGACCTGTGTCAAAGGCATTCTTAAAGACTCGCTTGGCTTTCTGTCCACGTAGAGGGCGCCCCGAAACGCGCGGAGGGGAGCACACAACTGAAGTATTGCATGCGGGAACCTCACAAACAAACCGCCACTCAACTATTCATTGCTTCCAACTGCACATCTGAGATTGGCGTACGGATAGCTGTTTGTTTCCCATGCCGGAGATAAAGGATCAAATCTTCGCAGACTTCATCATTTGGAACAGTTATTTCTAAGCATTCCCGTCTCCTCTTCCAACATTCAACAATTCCTTCTCATCGTCGGCACATAAAGTATTGGTAGAGACAGTCAAAATTCGTGACTCGCGAAATCGCGAAAAACCTAAAAACCAAATAAACATAAATATTTTTTGATGTACCGAAGTACATATGATATTTCCATGCAGATATTCTGCGTCATCACATGATGAAAGAGTGATGGAACGGAGAAAAATTCTCTCCGGCGCCGGGATTTGAACCCGGGTTTTCAGCTCTACGTGCTGATGCTTTATCCACTAAGCCACGCCGGATACAATCCCGACGCCGTTTAGAATCATCTCAGATTAAGCTCCATCTCTTGGGTTCCCTCTAGTGGCCGCCCTCTGCACTACGTCATAGATGTCTATGAACGCAGGACCGAAGTCCATACATGTGTTGAGGTGTACTCAGATGAGTGACTGATTGGCCGGGATCCGACGGTATGGGCGCCGTCTTAAATCACAAAGCTTAATCTGAGACGATTCTAAACGGCGTCGGGATTGTATCCGGCGTGGCTTAGTGGATAAAGCATCAGCACGTAGAGCTGAAAACCCGGGTTCAAATCCCGGCGCCGGAGAGAATTTTTCTCCGTTCCATCACTCTTTCATCAAATAAACATAGTTCAAAACATGGTTCATACAAAAATATCATATAGTTACACGTATCAACTCGTGGTGTGATGTGGTGTGGTGTGGTGTGATATGGTGTGACATATGATATGATATGATATGATATGATATGATATGATATGATATGATATGATATGATATGATATGATATGATATGATATGATATGATATGATATGATATGATATGATATGATATATGAAATCGCAAAAATCCTATGACTCACGAATTTAGCATATTTTCTGTCGTTATTAGCGAAAAGACGCAATTTTTCAGCAATTATCTAAATTTGGAAATTTTAGAAGTTCTGTTTGAAAAATGCACAAGGTTTGGAATGCTGGCGCTAGATGGTGTGAGTTGAAATGGTTCGTAAACGGTTTGATGCAAATGAAAGCAGTTTGAAACCTCTCTTTGATCAGGTGCCAACCTTAAAGAATCTATCACCTGACGTAGCAGTACATGCATACAGTGAACTGAAGGACATAGTTAAAAATAGTCCTGGACTTTCAGTGCGAGAAGGTTTGCTGTCGTTACGTGAAGATCACAGTGATTTTGTGGACGGAGCACTCCAAGCTATATGGGTTCCAGTTTCTAATGTTGACTGTGAACGTTTCTTTTCACAGTTCTCGTGTGTGCTAACAAATAGAATAATAAACCATGACAAACATAGAACTGTTGTCTGCGTACAACTTTGAATGTTAAATAATGTTAAGTATCTTAAAATTGTTGTCAACGTAAAACTTTGAATATATAATTATAATTGTCAATTATCTTAAGCAACATAATAATTTAATAAAGCAGGGTGAAAATTTCAGGTTTACTCAAGACATTTTCGTTTTCCTTTTTTAACCAAGAATTTTAGCCCCTTTTATTCAAGAATTTTGACTGGCTCTAAATATTGGCAAATTGCTCAAATCCTGGTGTTTGAAATGTTTGATTATTGGTGAAGCCTTTAGTAAGTCTGGAGGTAAAGCATTCCAGTCCCTGATAGTACGACTGAGAAAAGAAAACTTTCCAGTGTCCGTCCTCTGTCTCCTTTCCCTCAATTTATATGAGTGGTCGTTCCTTGAAGAGTAATTTGACGGTTGCAACCTATTTTTTATTTCTCTCTAGGCAGGTTCTGTATGTTCTGAACATTGCGCATAATCGAATTCGCGTTCTCCTTCTTGTCTTCACCCAAGCATTTTACTAATTCAATGGGGATTCCATCAACTCCTGTTGCTTTCTCAGTCGTCATTTCCTAAGCACTAGCTCAACGTCTTCTCTTAAATTATAAAATTCTTTTTCGTCTTCTTAAACGGCTGTTTCATCGTCTATTGCTGTTATCTGGACGATTCCCTGTCTCGAATATTCTAAAACCGTTTTTTTTCAATGAAAATCTATTTTTAAGCGTCGCAAGACATCAAATACGGTGACACAGCAAATCAACCCGATTGTACCTGCAGACACTGATAACTACAGGACCGGGGTTGATATGAATAGGGGTGTCATAAAATTTCGCAGAACCCTATTAATAAAAGCGATACAAGTGGTGAGTTTAGAAACGTGTACAGACTTAATTAAGTCATTACATTCGCATATGATTGCGTGTTTCCGCTTTCAGATCACTTTTAGCAACTGGTTTTGCATATCGAAGGGAGGGGAGGGGGGATGAATGGCGTAGAGACAGTTTGCTATGCATCTACCGGGTGACTCAAATACAGATATACAAATAATTTCTTGGCTTAAATTCACATTGGCGTTTCCAGCTACAAGCCCAGTGGAGCCGAGTTCGGTTTGTAATGAATAAGGGATGCATATCTCTCTCACTCGGACCGGGTGTCTTTCCTCCCTTGTCCTTCTCTAATGTTACTCCATGCGGCAGCCTTGTTGTATGCTGGTCACATGACCAAGGCGTCTATTTACATAGACTTAGGCATAGGCATCCAAAGTTTCGGAGCTAAATATTGGCTCTATCACTAGGAAAGGAAGGGAAACTGGAAAATATCTGTTGGACTCGTCCTGAAGAGTAGTTCTTCGCAATGAATCCAACATTAAGTCTACTTCCCCTGCCTTTTTTTAATGATGAAACCAACATGCACTCCAAACAAAACGTTCGAGAAATTATCCGTCTGTTGACACTTATTACATTGTTATATCTTAAATAAATAACTGCAATATCGCAGCATCAATTTTAAAAATATCATATTTATATACATATGTCTCTAATTGAGCACTTTTTAAGGCAAACTCACAGATATACAGAGTGAACCGTAACTAATGTCATTAATTTCAGGAGGTTATTCTTTGAGATATTTCAAACAAAAAAGTTTGATACAATTCCTTTTCGAGGTAAAAATTGTTTTATATGAAACATTTCATAATGTGCTTTGAGAAAGCCATTGAGTTAATATCTAATATAGCCTACTTAGTTTAAGAGAGCGGTGTATTACGACAATAAATGATTGAAAGAATTTTAGTTTTGTCCTTTAAATGTGCAGAAATGTGATCCGAACAAACGTAACATTGTAAAATTCATTTGCAGAAAGGAAAGTTACATTTGTTCGGATCAAATTTCTGCACACTTAAAAAACAAAACTAAAATTCTTTCAATCATTTATTATCATAATACATTGCTCTCTTAAACTAAGTATATTGGATATTAAATCAATGGCTTTCCCAAAACACATTATGAAATGTTTCATATAAAACAATTTTTACCTCGAAAAAGAAGCAAAAAACCAGAAAAATTGTATTAAACTTTTTTGTTTGAAATGTCTCAAATCTCTCCTAAAATTAAAGACATAACTTACGGTTCACTATGTATATACAAATTTCCAACATTCTATAGGGAGTCTATGATATACCACCCTAAATTTTGGAGAGTTTTAGAAGACTTGAAACCAAGTAAGTTTTGAAAATACTATACGAGTCGGAAGCACGTTGTTATTAAGTTACAGAATAAATAAATAAGAAAACACGTGTCAGAAAGAATATTTGATACGATACACGACGACACGATACGATACACGATACGATATGATATATGATATATATTTTTAGTAGGTTATTTTACGACGCTTTATCAATATCTTAGGTTATTTAGCGTCTGAATGAGATGAAAGTGATAATGCCAGTGAAATGAGTCCGGGGTCCAGCATTTGCTCATATTGGGTTGAGGGAAAACCCAGGAAAAAACCTAAAATAGGTAACTTGCCCCAACCGGGAATCGAACCCGGGCCACCTGGTTTCGCGGCCAGACGCGCTAGCCGTTACTCCACAGGGTGAACTATATATGATATGATATGATATGATATGATATGATATGATATGATATGATATGATATGATATGATATGATATGGTTTATTCTCACATTAATCTCTCTGGTCCTCCTGGCCCTTCTCATTTCATATGAGTTTGTCGCTTTAGCCATAGTTTGTCGAATGTGACGTAAGTCGAATGACGTCTATGTAATTTCTTTTTCACTAAATCCTTTCTTTTTTTTTTCTATGTTTTTACTTGGTTATTTAACGACGCTGTATCAACTACGAAGTTATTTAGAGTCGATGGGATTGGTGATAGAGAGATATTTGGCGAGATGAAGCCGAGGATTCGTCATAGATTACCTGCCATTTGTCTTACGACTGGGGAAACCTCTTAAAAAAACAATTATGTAATCAGCCCAAGAGGGACTCGAACCCGCGCCCGAGAATTTTTCTATGAATATAGGTCGAATATAGATGTTATGCATAAAAAAATGTTGCTTAAAAATGAGTCATCGTAATCTCTTTATTAGATTAATAATAATGGACTCTGAACTGAATAAAAAAATATCCTTCCAAAGACTCTGGGGTTGAAGAGGGAGAGAAATTCCACAATGATCCGCCGGGATCTGAAGCCAAGTCTCGTGGGTGGAAAGTTGCGATTTATCTTCGTTTATCATTTATTTGTGAGATTTGTCTTCCTTTATAATTTATTTGTGATAATTTATTGAATTTTCATTAATGAGTTGCATCTTGTAAACCATGCATACGGAGTTCGTATATTTCCATTGCGCGTTTCTTGTCAGGGGACCGGAAGGGATTTGAGCCTCTCCCACTCTACAACCAACTGTAAAATAATAATAAAAAAAATCCAACAGCACGAAAGCAAAGCGTTTGGTCCATATGATGAATGGTTTGCTAGCAGTTCTTGATTCTGGTATTGGGGGGTGGGGTGCAAAAGAAAAGAAGATAGGGGGTGGCAAGGAATGGAGTGGTAGGGGAATCGGAGTGAAGGGGGGTGAGTCAGGGTCATTTTGAGTTATAGCCAACCCACTCTTCCCTCTCGCCTGCTACCCTTTTGCCTTCTGATTTACACCATAAATCATACTACCCTTCCTCCAATGCAACCCCCCCCCCCAAACCTCCACTTCTGGACACCCTATATTTTCAGGAGGGCTGGAATCTAGAACATTTTTCCACCAAATTCCTCCAATGTTCTGCCTTCCTCTTTTTTTCAGTCTTTTTTTTTTTTTTGTCCCTAATATTTAGTATGTTTTTGACATCTCGCATTTTCGATCTTCTACATGTAACGTATTCCACTCTTCTCACAGCAAAGCAAATTGAAGAATGAAAAGTGACTTCTTTCAACTCAGCATCTGTAGGCATGTGTCTTCCGCAACCAGATTTTAGCTTTCTACTTAGGAAGATTCTTGCAAATGAATTTATGCGTCATCTAGAGAATGGCGCACTGTTTCCATGCTAGAGACCCGACTTCAACCCCTGTGAGTCCCAGTAGAATTTTTTTGCACATAAACAATTTTGGAATATGTTTTTTTTTATCAGGGTACCAATTTTAGCCAACCCTGTCAATATCATACAATTTTTACTTATCCCCAATAATTAAGCAATTTTTGCTTTATTTACCAATTTATTCATTCGTGTCTTCCTTTTTGGTCATTCTTTATATTGTTCTTTTTTCGTACCTTCATTTCCTCTTTCTTTCCTTTTTTCCATTCTCAGTTTTATTAATCAATTTCCTCTTTACTTTCAGATGAAAACTACCTCGCCTCTGGAATTTTTTTACCTAATGACGTCAGGGATTGCAGGACATTATCACAATTCAGTTACTGTACAGTGGAAATTTTGTACTTATTTCATAGTGTTTAAGTATTGCTAAATGTGTTGATTTGTGTTTTTGCTCCAGATTTAAAACTGCAAGTTTCTTGGCTTCCTCCCTTTCATTTTCTTTCTCCCTGTATAACTATACACTAACGGTCTTACTAATAAAAACTCTTATACAGACGTTTAACTGTCTTATACTTACATAATGAATAGCTCGTTTATAAGTCGTCTCGTGTCATCATGATTTTAAAATCAAATGTAGGAAACAGAAAACGGATGTAGGTAAATTCTCATTTTTAAATAGAACTATAAATGATTGGAATGACCTACCTGCAGCGGTCTTTGAGGGCTGTCCTTCCTTAAGGAGATTCAAGAATAATTTAAAAAGTTGTGTATAAAGTGTAAATTAAAATTAAGGTGACATTTAACATTTAATTTTTAAGGTGACATGTATTTATTTAGCCTGACGAGTTACTCCCTTGGTATGAATTGTAAATTATTTAAAAATAGCTTGTAAGAGGGTCTTAGACCAGAAATGTTTAGTTTAAATGTAGTTCTGTTTATAAATATAAGTAAGGGTGTAATTATTTGTCTTATTGGAACTGTTGTATCAGCGAAGCGTGGTGAGTCAGTGAAGTTATGGTTTTACAGTGCAGTGAATAGTTCCGATCAGTGATAATAAAGTGTCAATGAAATGTGTTCTATAATGTCAGTGAAATGTGTTCTAAAGTTTCAGTGAAATGTGTCATAGTGCCAGTACAGTGAGTGAGATGAGAGTAAAGTGAAAGATTATTATCAGTACCAATGTGAAATTTATGTAGGGCCTATACATATGTAGGCTATAATGTAAAATTAGGTTCACTTATTAATTAGGTTATTTTATGTATTATTATTATTATTATTGTTATTATTATTATTATTTGTAATTATTGTGTATAATTGTATTGTGTATTCTTATTGTATTGTGTATATAATTGTATTATGTACTAGCCGTACCCGTGCGCTCCGCTGCACCCGTTAGAAATAAATATAAAGTAATTACATAATTAAAATAGGACATTTGATCCAGGGAACATTCGTGTTTGATAGAAGGATAAATCGTTTAATATGTTACTTAATTTAAATTGCATCCAAATAATTAAAATGCGATCATTTTGGTCCAGAGACACTCATTTGGTGCAATGACAATTCCTTTAACATGTTTCTTAATTTTTATTACATGCAACCAAAGTTTAATGAAGATTGACATCATTTAGATTTAATGTGTATATTTTATTTCATTTCTTATAGGTTTCCATTGAATTATGGTAATAACTTAATTTTAACCCTTGTTTTCTACGTATTCAGTAAATGGCGCTTGGCCCACTATGGTTCTGAGCCCTTCAAATAACTTAAATTATATTATATAATATTACATTACATATTATATTATATCAGAAGTTACTGTATTAACATTACAGCATTATGTCCATCTAGAGAAACTACACTTTCCAATGGTGAAATAATAATTAATTATACAAATCGGTTAATTCAGCTTCCGATATTACTTCATACAAACACAGAAACATTCTCTGTAGGCTATCTTTCATAACTTTCGATTGTTGCTGTCCAAGGTCCCTTATAGACGAAGTAATTCGTTTTTTAATTTATTACACGGCCTTAGATGGCAGTTATTTTAATTTTAAAACTCATTTATCTCATTAAATATCAGTCCTATCAAAATTTTTCAAGGAATAAAACTTATCGCAAATTATTTTTATAGAAACTTTTGTTACGTAACATTTTTCACAAAAATCAATAATAAGCGAGATATTTCGATTTATTTAATTCAGGCCACCTTATAACACCCCTTTTAAATAATGTATTTCGAATGTCATATAGCCTAAAATCTAAGTTACAACGAACTTAATTTATATTCCAATTTTCATCGGAATCCGTTCAGCCATTATCGCGTGAAAAGGTAACAAACATACAGACAGACAGACAGACATACAAACAAAAATTTCAAAAAAGCGATTTTCGGTTCAGGGTAGTTAATTACATATGTTAGGACCATTTATTTTTGGAAAATCGAAAATTACCAGAAAAATTTCGGCTACAGATTTATTATTAGTATAGATTGTAATTTTATTGTGTATTCTTTATATTGTGTATACCACAGCCACCGGGTGCTTGCCCATTTGCAGTGTAAATAAATACATACAAATTCATTACTAATAATCACTGCATATGTCCTGTACAACAATACAACTGATTTACAGCTACATCATATTCTTGTCATAATTTTATTATGAAATGTAACAGAATAACTGAGATTCTTTATTGCAACCGATAGTGTGCGCTAGTGTGCCGGTATCGATAGTACGACTGGGCCTGATCGATTACCACGCTATATTTTGATCAAAGAGTATAGCTACAGCAATATTATTCTAGTTATTCTGTGCTCTTTGATTTCTTGTTCTGTGGTTACAAGGTAACCATCATCATAAAATGACAATCGATACGGACAGCTGTTAGAGGGACGGCCATTTTTTTCTATATACAAAGCTTAAAAAAGGGTTTCGTGTATATGACTACTGCAATGCAATTCCCATGTATAGTTTACAGGCTGCTTATACATTCATCGCTTATGCATGGTTTATTAAAGTCTGTGTGATGTATCTTGTCTCACTGTGAAAAGAGAGAGAAAGGAGATATGTCTTACTTCGTCTGTATTGTTATGGCAATGGGGGAGTGGAGCGATGCCGTCCATCCATCCAGTGGCGGAAGGGACCAGTTGATACATTCTGTAGCGCAAAATAAAATTACAAAATATCTCTCTTCGTACTGTGTAGTTCCGTCACTGAGCTTGTCTTTCAAGAAACTGAGTTCCAGGCAGCCTGTACAATAACAAGATTTTGAAAGGAATCCTGAAAATTTACAATCCTCCTATAATCTCCACCCTCATTTGAAGGGACTTGGTTTTATTACTACTGAGACAAGATAAACCTTACCAGGTATAGTAACGTTTTCTGCCCCAACTCTGCATAAGTCTCGTATAAAAACTATAGACGGTTTATTAGTAAGACCGTAAGTAGATTACACTTTTATTACCCAACAGTATCTTTAACAACACATCTTAAAAATAAAATTTCTATTAATCCAACTCCATTTATTACTTAATTCTATACGTTAGGCCACAATGGATCTACTTTTCCTCAACTTGACAACAAAATGAATGACTAGTCAATTGCAGCTCAACCCGTTATCAAATCTGGACGAATCTTCTTGTCCGCAGTATATTATACTTGATGTAACATATTTACACCCTCGCATTTCACCAAATCTTTCCTTCTTGCCAGTCTCTGTAGAATGATTTAAGGTATTTTGTGAGAACAAAAGGCAGGCGGGCAGACTAGTGGAGGAGGGAAGGGGGGTGCGACTTAGGGTAGAGTAGCAGAGATTTTCACATTTCGTAATACTCGAGGTGGCAAGTGGCCACAGAGGTGCCATAAATCATAGCCACGACCGACAAAAACCCCAGCGAACCACCACAGAGGTCTGCATACACGGTCATCAAAGCATAAATGGAACAACGTCACCACGCAATTGTCAAGACTGATCTTCCCACACAAGGATGAGAATTAAAGCTACGATTACTGGATTCCTTCCGTCATTTTCTACCTTTTGCATCTTCTTCTAATTTCAATTCCACTGTAACATTACCAACGTTCGAATTTTCATGATCTAATACCATAATATATATTTTTAAATCACTTTCGAAATATGCATTAACTTATAAAATTAAATTCCCTTAAAATTATAAGAATATCTATATGGCTTATGATAAGAAAGTATTCTTTAAAAATACTAAAATTACACAATGATTTATCATTTTAAACGTTCAAACTAAAAATATGACATGCATAAATAAGTTAATCTACAATTTCCGAACTGAAATTATGTTCCTACAAAGGTTTTTTTTTTTTTTTTTTTCCTAAAAATATGGAAAAGTCATTTACTTATGACTTAAAAACTTCCTAATGCATTTTGTTTAAACATCTATTAACTTATTAATTAAATATTATAGATTTATTAATTTGTCCTACAGAATAATAGCTGCAATATTGACAATTAATATTTGAGGAGAAAAATTCGCTCCGGCGCCGGGGATCGAACCCGGGTCCTAGGTTCTACGTACCAAGCGCTCTGACTACTGAGCTACGCCGAATTCAATCCACAGCACCGGATCAAATCTTCCTCCTTCAATGTTTCCTTTTATGGCCTGACTCACTCAGCTGAGTGCGCTCCTAATATAATGGCAGTTGACATGTCAACATATATATGCCTAATTTGGAGTCAATAATTTGTTATCATAATACAATGCTCTCTTAAACTGAGTAAGCATATTGGGAATTAAATTGCTGGCTTTCACAAAACACACTATAAAATGTTTCATATAAAACAATTTTTATCTCGAAAAGAAAGAAAAAACGAGGAAAATTGTATGAAACTCTTTTGTTTGAAATATTTCAAAGAATAACCTTCTTAAATTAATGATATTACTTACAGATCTCTCTGTATATTTAGATAGTGACATAGTACAAGTGGTCTGGAGAAATATTAAATACGCTAATATGTAAAAACTGTCCTCCAATATCGTCTCTGAAAACTACAATTTAACCTTTTAGAAATTCTTAAGAGATGATCTGAAAGTCCTAAAAATGTACATTTAACTATTACCTAAAACTACAATAAATGAGCCATCAACGAAAACTATGATCCCAAAACTTCACAAAAACGAAATTCTCATGGCATATGTACAATATTTTTAAAGCATCAACTTTCGATTCACTTATTTCATTTCTGACAGACAACATAAAAATAGTGGAATGATGGTAGAAGACACGGAGTGTGTTCTCTGACCGCCAAAACTTCTAACTGGCTACATTTGTCTTCGAACACAAGTTTTCAATGCGAAAAAAATCATGCATTTGCAATCAGCCTTTTCCATTACAAATCTGACCTCAACTTACTGCAAACAAAGGCGGAGAATGTAGGAAAATGTCCATTATTTTAAACTTGTTATTTTACGACGCATTTCAACTAATATGGCTATCTAGCGTCTGAATGAGTTGGTGATAACGCTAGCGAGATGAGTCCAGGGTCCAGCGCAAAAAGTTATCCGCCATTTGCTCTTAAGGCTGGTTCACAATAAATCGGAAACGCAAACGACAACGAGAACGGAAATAATGTTAAAATAAATGTATTTAAATATGAGCATTCACAACAGTTCATTGTGAAACGACAACGAGAACATAAATAATGTTAAAATAAATGTATTTAAATATGAGCATTCACAATAGTTCATTGTGAAACGACAACGAGAACGTAAATAATGTTAAAATAAATGTATTTAAATATGAGCATTCACAATAGTTCATTGTGAAACGACAACGAGAACGTAAATAATGTTAAAATAAATGTATTTAAATATAAGCATTCACAATACTTCATTGTGAAACGAGAACGAGAACGGAAATAATGTTAAAATAAATGTATTTAAATATGAGCATTCACAATAGTTCATTGTGAAACGACAACGAGAACGGAAATAATGTTAAAATAAATGTATTTAAATATGAGCAATCACAATAGTTCATTGTGAAACGACAACGAGAACATAAATAATGTTAAAATAAATTTATTTAAATATGAGCATTCACAATAGTTCATTGTGAAGCGACAACGAGAACGAGAAAGGAAATAATGTTAAAATAAATGTATTTAAATATGAGCATTCACAATAGTTCATTGTGAAACGACAACGAGAACGGAAATAATGTTAAAATAAATGTATTTAAATATGAGCATTCACAATAGTTCATTGTGAAACGACAACGAGAACGGAAATAATGTTAAAATAAATGAATCGTCCCATGCTGAAAGGGCTTCAGTCATAAATTTCGAAAAAACGAGATATCGATGGAAATCATATCTTTATGGGTGGCTCCATCGGCCTGTGCAGAAAGGTATTCAGTCCAATGCTTGGAAAGATAGAAACTGATGCTTCAGGCTCAGAGTTCTATGCAGAAAGGAATACAGTGTACAGAATGTTTTCTTTAGTTTTCTCAAAACTAGGTCTAATGGACTGAAGCCCTTTCTGCATGGAGCGATTCAAATGTATTTAAATATGAGCATTCACAATAATTCATTGTGAAACGACAACGAGAACGTAAATAATGTTAAAATAAATGTGTTTAAATATGAGCATTCACAATAGTTCATTGTGAATGCTCAGATTTAACTATATTTATTTTAACAATATAAAATTTCTGATGCAACGATTGATGCCATAGGATCTCACGTGTTAAAATCATCCTTAGCTATAATTAGTAATCATTGGTACCCAACAAAATTTTTATTGTAAATGATTTCCTATGTTTTGTTATCATTTATCTTAATGTTTTTTTTCTTTCAAAGTGTCACAAAATTGTTTTGTTTACTTATTATTCTTTATGAATTGATTACTAGGCCGATCTATCGAACCCTTATTTAGGGCGGCTTTTGTGTATATTCACAAATTACTCTCCGCTCTCGTTCTCGTTGTCGTTTCCGTTCCCGGTTTATTGTGAAAATGGGTTGAGGAAAAACCCCGGAAAAAACCTCAACCAGGTAATATTTCCCAAGCAGGATTTGAACCCGGATCCGCTCGTTTCACGGTCAGGAATGCTAACCATTACTCCACAGCGGTGGACATGTTCATTATTACTCCTACCCGGGCAGCCTTGTTGGACTTGGATGGGGTACTTTTTCTTCTTAAGGAGGAGAGAAGAATAGATTCATTCTTACTTATTTATAAATGGCTTTTGAAGAAACCCGGAGGTTCACTGCCGCCCTCACATAAGCCCGCTATTGGTCCTTATCTTGAACAAGATTAATCCAGTCTCTGCCATCATATCCCACCTCCCTCAAATCTATTTTTATATTATTCTCCCATCTACGTCTCGGCCTCCCCAAAGGTGAGGGATAGATTCTACTGTGCAGTAAATATAAAAGTTTCAAAGTTTCAAACCTCCTTATGAATTTCATTTTGAGAGGCATGCATCACACACGTCATGTTATTTCCTACGAGAAATTAAAGACCTTCCCTCTAACTACACGGCTTAAATGTTGAGTTATACATTCAAATTACAAATGACGATTCAAATAATTACACTCTCTTTATATCATTGTAAGTATGGGGAAGAAATATTGACGTTACAACGAAGTGAAGAGAAACGACTAGAAGCATTTGAAATGTAGGGATGAAGAAAGAATGGGGCGTGTGAAATGGACAGACAGAATAAGAAATGAAGCTGTGCTAGAAAGAAAGGGTAAAGAAGGAATAATGCTGAAACTGATCAGAGGGAGAAAAATAAATTGTCTTAGTCACTGGTTAAGAAGAAAGTGTCTACTGAAGGATACGATGGAAGGAATGGTGAACGGGAGAAAAGTTAGTAGCAGAAGAACGTATCAGATGATAAACAATATTAAGATATATGGATCGTAAGCGGAGACTAAAAAAGCGGAAAATAGGGGAGAATGGTGAATGCTGGGTTTGCAGTGAAAGACCTGTCCTTGAGCAGAAAACCATAAGTGAATGAACTCCAATATCTTACATTTTTTTTAAACATGGTTTTTAACGACGCTGTATCAACTACTCCGTTATTTAGTGTCGATGAGATTGGTGATAGCGAGATAGTATTTGGCGAGATGAGCCGAGTATTCGCCATAGATTACATGATATTCGCCTTACGGTTGGGGAAAACCCTGGAAAAAACCCAACCAGGTAATCAGTACAAGCGGGAATCCTGCGCCCGAGCGCAACTTTTTACATCTTAGTGAGACAGAAATTAACGTTACAAGATTAAGTATTGATTGACTGATTAGATTTTATTCGATTTGATTTGTTTGATTGGCAGACCGACTGAGTGATAATGACGATGTGGCAGACGACAGTCTAAGTGGCAATTACTATTATTATTATTATTATTATTATTATTATTATTATTATTATTATTATTGTTACGGTAGAAACTTATTATCCGTGGTAATGATCAACCGAACGGTTGATCGAAAAAATCGGATAATCCGTACCATGGAAGATTTTGTAATTTCCTCCACGATCTTGTATTTAACTCGGTAGGTAGTGAATCATAAGTTCAATAATGTAAGTCTGGTTGTCAACAACGGGTTTTAAGGGGCAAGGAAGCCCTTTGTAATGACTGTCTCAGGAAAGATAAGAATAATGGAGGTCTTATGTTGCAGATTTACATACGTTTATCTCTGTTTTTATTATTATTATTATTATTATTATTATTATTATTATTATTATTATTATTATTAAATCGCGCAGTTGTAACTCCAATCTCGTATTCCGATGCGAG
Source organism: Periplaneta americana (assembly GCF_040183065.1). Lineage (NCBI taxonomy): Eukaryota > Metazoa > Arthropoda > Insecta > Blattodea > Blattidae > Periplaneta > Periplaneta americana. Next base: position 32,420,605 of record NC_091131.1, on the reverse strand, counting down.
ATGAGTCACAGTTTCTCTTCCTCAAACCATTCAATTATTTCTATTTTTCGATATTTAGCACAACACGTTTTCTATTAATACCAGTGGAAGACATTTTATATACAAGTTATAATATAGAACGACAATTCTAACAGTAGACAATGCTGTGTAATAACACTCTCTAACAAAACATATGTATAACCTACTAATATGATGTACAAAACAGTAGGCCTACTTCATATTTCTGAAGAAAAAAAAAGAGCGAGAAATAGACAGTCGGATAATTCGCCAATCGGTTAATAGGGTGACGGATAATCGGGGTTCTACTGTATTATTACTTACTTACTTAATTACAAATGGCTTTTAAGGAACCCGAAGGTTCATTGCCGCCCTCACATAAGCCCGCCATCGGTCCCTATCCTGTGCAAGATTAATCCAGTCTCTATCATATATCCCACCTCCCTCAAATCCATTTTAATATTATCCTCCCATCTACGTCTCGGCCTCCCCAAAGGTCTTTTTCCCTCCGGTCTCCCAACTAACACTCTATATGCATTTCTGGATTCGCCCATACGTGCTACACGCCCTGCCCATCTCAAACGTCTGGATTTAATGTTCGTAATTATGTCAGGTGAAGAATACAATACGTGCAGTTCTGCGTTGTGTAACTTTCTCCATTCTCCTGTAACTTCATCCCGCTTAGCCCCAAATATTTACCTAAGCACCTTATTCTCAAACACCCTTAACCTATGTTCCTCTCTCATAGTGAGAGTCCAAGTTTCACAACCATACAGAACAACCGGTAATATAACTGTTTTATAAATTCTAACTTTCAGATTTTTTGACATTATTATTATTATTATTATTATTATTATTATTATTATTATTATTATTATTATTATTATTATTGCGGTGTTAGTGATCATAGTGGAAACGATTACGATAATTGCGACTGTGATGGAGGAGGAGGAGGAGGAGGAGGAGGAGAAGAAGAAGAAGAAGAAGAAGAAGAAGAAGAAGAAGAAGAAGAAGAAAAAGATTATATTTAAAGTGAGAGTAATTGGGAAGGTGGTGGTGGTGGTGGTGGTGGTGGTGGTGGTGGTGGAGCTTGCTTACCATTTACACAAAGCTAATTTGTATTATAACTACAAAGTGTGTTTAACAAGAGTAACTGCTACATGTGATGAAAAATGTTTCAAAATATAAAACCGTAAGTGTGTACAATGTCCCAAATGCCACTTTTCGTACAAAAGGATTTGTACAAGGGGAAAAACTGACACATTATTATTGCCTCACAACCACACGCACAGACACACCAGCCGCTTTGCAAGAAAATGAAATAGTGTCCTAAAGGAGGGGTGGGGGTGGAGGGATAAAAAAAAGTAGTAGCATTGAGAAGGATGAGTGGAAGATATTAAAGGTAAAAGGGGTTCGTGCAGCGGAGAGGACACCTCAGACAGAAGTCACCACCAAGAATAATTCCATATCTACCCCCATTGTTAGCCTCTTCAATTTTACAAACGAGGTAACTCGTTTAGAACAGTTGTGCACTGTCTTTTCTTAGTTGTTCCATACATTTCGACACTTCTTTACCGCTTTAATATGCTCTATTTCATTATCATTATCATTATCATTATTATTATTATTATTTACAGTAGAACCTCTATTATCCGTGGTAATGAAGGGGGTGGACTGAATGGTTAATCGAGAAAGTCGGATAAGCCATACCATAAAAGATTTTCATAAATTAAGTACATAATACTTTGGTCTACAATTTCGTAATATCCTTCGTGGTCTTGTGTTTAACGTGCTATGTAGTGAATCTGGGGTTCACTGAGTTCGGTTATCAATGATGGATTCTTAAGGGCGTAGAGTTGCTGGTTGACGATTGTCTGCGGAAAGATAGGAATAGAAGTCTCATAGATTCACATAGGTACTTTATACACTTTATCTTTTTTTTTTTTTTTTTTTTTTTTTTTTTTTTATTAAATCGCATACAGTTGTAACGCCAATCTCCTACTCTGAAGCAACATTAATCACAATTTCTCCTTTCCCAAACCTATCAATTAGTTTCAATTTTTTTCGATAATTAATACAACACCTTTTCTTTTGACAAGTAGATATTTTGCATAGACGTTATACAGTACGTTAACTCAAATAGTAAGTATAAGAACTGCATGGTACACGGATTTGTGGAAGTTCTTGGGGTAATTTCTTTGGAAGCTGGTAGTGGATATTTACAAATAACTATTTCTGTTGCCGACAGCGAAGCATTTTGTACGGGTAAAGGCTTGTAATAACACTCTGTATGAAAAGTACGTAAAAACATAACGTACAGTACTTCATATTTTTTTCTGCAGAAGAAGGGAAAAAAAAGGAGGTAGAAAAATGTCGGATAATCCCATAATCGGTTAATAGGGTGACGAATAATCCGGGTTCTACTGTATTTACGACGGTATATCAACTGCGATGATTATCTAGCGTGAAATGTAGGTGATAATCACAGCGAAATGAGTCCAGAGTCCAACGACGAAAGTTACCCAGCATTTGCCCTTACTGGTTGAGAGAAAACCTCGAAAAAAAACCTCAACCAGGTAATTTGTCTCAACCAGGATTTGAACCCGGATCCGCTCGTTTCACGGTCGGACATGCTAACCGTTATTCCACAGCGGTGAACACTATTACCTGTGTACATGCGGTAACCTGTGGTATCCAGTGTATGATCAAATAAGGCAAATACAAAATAATTGAATATAAATTACATTAAATTTAGTAACGATCAATTTGTACGCAAGTTAAATTTCTAGAAAAGGTACAATGTTTTTTTTTACTTGGTTATTTAATGACGCTGTATCAACTCCTAGGTTATTTAGCGTCGATGGAATTGGTGATAACGATATGAGGCCGAGGATTCGCGACATCGTATCACCGGTGCCATTGAGCCAATTTAATGTACATAATGATTGCTGCAGGATAACAGACAGGGTTTGGAATTGGAACGGTTTACATCAGCTGCTTGTCTATGCGGATGACGTGAATATATTACGAGAAAATCCACAAACGATTAGGGAAAACACGGGAATTTTTACTTGAAGCAAGTAAAGAGATAGATTTGGAAGTAAATCCCGAAAAGACAAAGTATATAATTATGTCTCGTGACGAGAACATTCTACGAAATGGAAATATAAAAATTGGAAATTTATCTTTTGAAGAGGTGGAAAAATTAAAATACCTGGGAGCAACAGTAACAAATATAAATGATACTCGGGAGGAAATTAAACACAGAATAAATATGGGAAATGCCTGTTATTATTCGGTTGAGAAGCTTTTATCATCCAGTCTGCTGTCCAAAAATCTGAAAGTTAGAATTTATAAAACAGTTATATTACCGGTTGTGCTTTATGGTTGTGAAACTTGGACTCTCACTTTGAGAGAGGAACATAGGTTAACGGTGTTTGAGAATAAGGTGCTTAGGAAAATATTGGGGCTAAGAGAGATAAAGTTAGAGGAGAATGGAGAAAGTTACACAATAAGAACTGCATGCACTGTATTCTTCACCTGATATAATTAGGAACATTAAATCCAGACGTTTGAGATGGGCAGGGCATGTAGCACGTATGGGCGAATCCAGAAATGCATATAGAGTGTTAGTTGGGAGGCCGAAGGGAAAAAGACCTTTGGGTAGGCCGAGACGTAGATGGGAAGATAATATTAAAATGGATTTGAGGGAGGTGGGATATGATAATAGAGACTGGATTAATCTTGCTCAGGATAGGGACCAATGGCGGGCTTATGTGAGGGCGGCAATGAACCTGCGGGTTCCTTAAAAGCCTGTAAGTAAGTAATGATTGCTGATAGCAATGGTATATCCGTTTATAATCACGGAGGTTATCTGTGAACATAAATAAGTTAAAACTCAGAAATATGTATTCTTTTAAATACTCAAAATTGTGACTAAATCATATTAGTATTATAACTGAGGCAGTTAGGAGCAAAAGGGTGTAAGTGACATTTAAAAAAATGATTTAAGTGCCTCCAGAGTACTATAGCATTTAAAATTTCAGTAGTAAAGGGATATATCTTTTAACCACATCGCATATTAACATTTAAAATTAAAACTTCACGGAATTTACGAATGCTTAGTAACTTTTAATCACATTTTATGCAAAATAACGTAAGTGCACTTACATCCCTTTGCTTCTGACCGCCTCAATTAAAATTATAGTAATGTTATATATTATAAAAATAAAAATTCCAGCTATGAATCCAGGCTTCATGTCCTTAAAAACTGCATTTGACTTAAGGGGCTATGGATATCCGACTCTGCCGGCAAACAGCGCGCTTCCAACCGCCACGCAAGCCGCACACTCACGGATGAAAGTCTATTTGAAGGCTCTGTATTTTAGAGCAGTTTTCAAATCAAATCATAAAAATTTAGAATCCAATCCGTGGAGCGAAGAGCTAAAGACGGGCCAAGGTCAACCAGCCGGCTGCTTACTTCATGTTCACAAGTCTCAGCCGAGGTGAACTATCATCCAACCAGAACGGCGGTATCGTGTGGTCAATACGATAATCCCCCCACCTTTATAGCAACCGAATTTCGCTACATATTGTAATTCCTGAATTCATTACAATATTGGGTGTGCACTGGCCGAAATTTCATGAAAAATGTCCTTCCCTATGAAGACTCGAACCAGCGCGCCTTCCGTAACCCTTTATCTTTAGTTTTTTTAAGTAGGTTATTTTACGACGCTTTATCAACATGTAGGTTATTTAGCGTCTGAATGAGATGGTGATAATGCCGGTGAAATGAGTCCGGGGTCCAACACCGAAAGTTACCCAGCATTTGCTCATATTGGGTTGAGGGAAAACCCCGGAAAAAACCTCAACCAGGTAACTTGCCCCGACCGGGATTCGAACCCGGGCCACCTGGTTTCGCGGCCAGATGCGCTGACCGTTACTCCACAGGTGTCGACTTATCTTTAGTTTGTGACTGTCACAATATATGTGTAATTTATATGATTTATAAAATTCGTGTTCTATGTTCACGTAATTTGTCTCCCTTACTTACTGTTATCGATTATTTTTTATTTTTTTTACTTGGTTATTTAACGACGTTGTATCAACTACTAGGTTATTTAGCGTCGATGAGATTGGTGATAGCGAGATGGTATTTGGCGAGATGAGGCCGAGGATTCGCCATAGATTACCTGGCATTAACCTTACGGTTGTGGAAAACCTCGGGAAAAAAACCAACCAGATAATCAGCCCAAACGGAGAGCGAACCCGCGCCCGAACGCAACTTCAGACCGGCAGGCAAGCGCCTTAACCGACTGAGCCACGCCGGTGGTTGATTATTATAATCCATGTATGTATGTATGTATGTATTCCTTTTTTGAGCAGCATGTTCCATTACAAATGGAAAGTAATACTACATGCCTAGGTTTACCTTCAAGTACATAATCCATTTACATTATATATTATTATGTTGCCATTCTAGATTAAATATGGACTAGTGTAGTTCATCTACTATGTGTAACTGCCAAGATAATATTGGTCCTTCTTAATCTAACTTATTTTCCTATTCCTAACCTATGAAGTACAAGAATCTATTTACATATTCTAGCATTAAAATATTTACAGTATTTACATATTTACTATCTCTTGATCAGCCTATTTTCAGATAAATTATACCCTCTAATATTGTAGCTTATTTACAGAATGTAAGTAACCTATTTTTGACCCTTATCACTTAATTCTGACTTTTAACCTATCTTCCCAAATAACTTATCCTTATATACTAGCCAGCCTACTGTAGTTGTTCAAAGTCTATACTATTTGCAAACTTTATAAAATATTTTACATAACTTTTCACTAATTTTGTCTTGTCCACAGGCCACTTTCCACCACATTTATGTATAGACTGGATTAGTGTTCTTCTTTCCTTTCCTAATTTCGTACAGTCATAAATGATATGATCCACTGTCTGATCCCCATCCCCACAGACACATGTCGCACTATTCTTGATTTTAAATCGATGAAAATATGCGTTGAGTCTTCCATGTCCGGTCAACAGAGTCGTCAAGTTAGGAGTTACTTCTATCTTCAATTTCAGTCTATCTTGGACACTAGGGAAGAACGCCTTGGTTAGAGTACCTTTGGAAGTAGTTGACCATTCACTTTCCCATTTTCCTTTGGATATGACCGCTAGCTGGTTCCTTACTTCACTCATCGGGACCTTGTCGTAACAGATCTGTAGATCGACGTCACTCGCTGCCTGCTTCGCTAGACGATCTGCCAGTTCGTTACCGTAGTTCCCCACATGAGCCTTGACCCATCCGAAGTCCACTAGCCATCTGTCGTTCTCCACCAGCCGTAGATTCGTTCGGATGCCTTCAATTAGGTTGTTGTGGTTGCTTCCATTCCTTAGAGAGTCCAGAGTAATTTTACTATCAGTGTAGATGGCTATTCGTCTTTCGTCTAATGGTCTTTCACCTATTGTTCTTAGTCGTTTTATATTGTCTAACGCTTTCATGATAGCAAGTTGTTCAGCTTGGTTGTTTGAACATTTATTGTCTAATCTGAATCTTAGTTGTTGGATTAGTTCATTACTCTGAAATATTGCTACTCCTGCTCCAACTCCACGTTCACTTTTACTGCCATCCGTGTATATTTCATACGTATATTCTGTATTTTGTTCTGTTTCTTTTATGTCGATGAGTTCTGCAGGGTGTGTCCAGTTCTTGTGCTGTATTATGTAGTCAAGATTTAGACCATCGTACTTAAGTCTTGTTTTTGCAAAGTACAAGTTTACTATTTCCTCTATCTTGAACAAAATGGGAGTGAGTCCAGTAACAACGCATAATGCTTCATATGAGGTGGTTCGAAATGCTTTTGCAATACGTATGTTTATTAGCCTCTGCACTTGGTTCAGTTTTTTGACGTTGTAATTCCTTTCCAAGGCATCTATCCAAACAGGAGCCCCATACGATAACAAGGGCAGGATTGCACCTTTATATATGGTTCTTAATGCTTTGTGTTTAAGACCCCAATTTATCTTGGCGGTTTTGGAAAGGGCATTAATCAGGTTTGTGCATCTTTCTGTTACATATTTAATATGGTCGTTGAATCTAAATCTCTTGTCAATGATAATTCCAAGATATTTAATCTTGTCGGTTTGTTGTAGTTCCTTGTTGTTGAGAAAGATGTGTATATCTTTTTGTTCCCTTCGTTTCCTTCGTGTTATTAGCATCGTCTTCGATTTCTGCTCATTAAATTTGGTTTTGTTCTTTATAGCCCATGCTCCTATCTTTTTCATTTCAAGATTGGCATAATTTTCAGCTTCCAGAATCGTTTTCCCCCTTGTTATCACGATGAGGTCATCTGCGAATGCTATAACCTTTGTGTTTGCGGTGTACTCTAGGCTGAGTAATGAGTCGTACTGTATATTCCAGAATCCCGGTCCGCAGCACGATCCTTGAGGGTAGCCTTTACTTACTTTCTTCTCGAGTTTGATGTTGTTTGCCGCTAATATTGCTGCTCTTTGGCTGAAATAATTATCTGTGAGTTTGTACAAGTTACGTGGACAATGGAATTTCCTCAAAGCTTGCATGATACTCGGCCACCAAGCTGAATCGAAGGCACCCTGGATGTCAAGACTAACAAGCACCAAGTACTGGTTTTGCCTTAGACTTTCTTCTACACAATCTTTTAGTGCCATTGCAGCGTCCACAGTACTTCGTTGTGGGGTGAAGCCAAACTGATTGCCATTCATCAAGTTTTTGGTTTGGATATGATGCATTATTCTGTCTATTAGTAGTTTTTCGAGCACTTTCCCACTTGTATTTAAGAGGCTTATCGGTCTAAATTTTGTGACCTCGATGCTGGCGTCTTTACCTGGCTTTATAATAGGAAGTAATCTTGCTTTCTTCCATTGTTCAGGAAAGTAAGCTTGTCTGAGGCAATTATTGTAAATGGCTGTCACGTATCTCGGTAAAATTTTGGCTACTTGAAGTAAAACCTTGCTAGTTATGCCGTCATCTCCTGGTGATTTATTCGGGTCCATTTTTTCAATAATTCGCCTGATTTCTTGTTGTGAGAAGTCGACATCATCTTGTGTTTTTAATGGTATTCTGTTTGTCTCTCTTACTTGTTTATGGTAGTTGTTATCAGCTGCTTCTTCATCTTCTGGTACGAAGTAGTCTATCATGTGTTGTAATGTTTCTTTTAGACTGGATGTAAGAGAGCCATCTGGTTTTTTCAGAGTTGTTAACGGTATGGGTTTTCTTGTTTTCCCGGATGCTATGCGATAAACCTCGTTCCATGGGTTGCTTGATGGTGTTAGACAACAATACCGTTTCCAGGAGTTTATTTTTTCCTTAGTCATTGTTCTCTCATACTCCCTTTTGGCTTCCAGATATTGATACCTTCGTTCTTCTCTTAACTCTTGGTTGTATTTGGTTTTCTGATATCGCCTTCTCGCTGCATTTGTTTTCTTCCGCAGAATCGTTAACTCGTCTGTCCACCATGGAATTGTTTTCCTATGGGTTAATTTTCGTGCTGAATTTGATGTTCTGAAACACATTCTGCTTACTGTTGTGATGACTTCTTCATACTCCCGTACTAGTTTTTCTGTATTGGTTTCGTCGTTGGCGATTTTGCTTAGTTCCTCGTCAAGGTCTTCGGTTGTGTTAATATCTTCTTTATTTTGTATTCGTTTTGAAAATTCTCTTTGTATCTTATTACTGAAATCCTCGAGTTGGCCATCTTTTATTATGTATTTTGTACCCAGAAAGGTTTCCTCATTATAATATTTATGATTGCTTATATTGAAAGTAATAAATCGATGGTCTGAGCAACTTTCTTCTTCTCCACACTTCCATTCATTCACTTTGGATACTAGTTTGTCATTTGTTATTGTAAGATCAATATTGCTCTTTCCTGTGTTGCTCTCAAATGTGGTGAATTCACTAACTTCATTCATTACATATAATTGTTTTGAGCTCAAATAGTCTTCAACTTGTCTGCCTCTTATGTTAGTATTATTGTCGTGCCATACCGCTGACCTGGAGTTACTGTCTATGGAAAATATTATTCCAACATCTTTCGTATCTTCTAATATTTTGTCCAATTTTGCGAAGTCGTTGTTGATATCTGTTGTAATGTCCATGTACATGCTAACTGCGTAGAATTTGTAATCATTATATAATATTTCTACAACTGCCACATCTTCGTCAGATAGCTGATTTAGTAGCACCCCATCTATTCGTTCATTTGCAAGAAGTACGGCCGCTCTTATTCTGTTTTCTCCTTGTGAGAAGATTCTGTATTTCCTGGTGATTCCTGCGACTTTGTTCTGTAGTGTGTACGGTTCCTGGATAAATGCAATGTCCACGTTATTTATCTCCATTATGTGCATAAGATTGCTAGTAGCAACTCTTTTGTGTTTTAAATTAATTTGTAGACATTTAATAAGTTGTGTATTCCCTCTGCGACTGTTGTGATGCTTGAGTCTGTTGTTCGATCTATACCCTCGATCATTATAGTTCGCCGTGCCACTGGTAGTTGTAGCGAGCAGTACCCTTTGATTTGCTGGGCTCTCCATTTTAATATTCAGTATTTTGTTTGTACCTCTTGATCATCGCTTGCATGCATGGGCAGTTTTTGTATAATCCATGTATGTATGTATGTATGTATGTATGTATGTATGTATGTATGTATGTATGTATGTATGTATGTATGTATAATCCGTGGCGCTACAGCCCGTGAAGGCCTAGACCGACCAGCCGGCTGCTGGGCTCACGCCCACATGTCGAAGCAGAGGTGGACGATCATCTAACCAGAATGGAGGTATCGTGTGGTTAGCACGATGATCCCCCCAGCCGTTATAGCTGGCATTCGCAACCGAATTACACTACCTATCGTAGCTCCCCAAATGCATCACGATGCTGGGTGGGCACCGGTCCCATACACTGGCCGAAATTTCATGAGAAAATTTCTTCCCCCATGAGGACTCGAACCAGCGCGCATCCCGTAACGCGAGTCCTAGGCAGGATGCCTTAGACCGCGAAGCCTCGGCGCGGGACGTATGTATGTATGTATGTGTATGTATATATATATATTATTCTGTGTTTTTGGCAACCCAGGATGCCTGGGCAGACGAATTTCTGAAGATAAATTATATATAAACTGACTTAGGTCGGCAAGACCCCACAATTAAGAGTCAATGCTTAACTTCAATATAATACTTTCAAATACCAATAGATTAAAGCAGAAGTATACTATTAAAGAAGTTTTGACTGGCCTATCAATAAAATCACAACCGAAATTTAACTCGCCGTTAAGTATTCAGGCTCTGCCCGACAACTGTCCCCTGAAACTAGACTGTACTACATAACTTTTTCATCCCCTTGACGAAGAGCACCACTGATGACTAGTCGCACGTCTGTTAGTGCGTGGAAGGTAGTGGGGAGGTCGAATTTAGAAATTGGCCGACAAGATGGACGTGAAAATGGGAGAGAAAAAAAAAAAGACGAGAAAGCTAGAGATGAGTTAAGGAACCCAGAAGATGAGTCGCACACGGAGAGATGGAAACATATGGCGCAGGATTCCAGACTTTGGGGGAGTGATAAGAAGGGCACATGTCACCCCCTCAAATCACACGGCTGGACGGGTTGCATTACGAAGTACAGCAACCTGTAACAGCTAAAAAGAAAAGTGTACACCATTCAAGCGTACAGGAGACAAGAGGAGAGCTCCCGGGCTTTTTGCTCAGAAGGGTACTGTAGCCAGCACAAAGATCTGGCCACCTTTAACCTCAGGAGGTACATGTTACTTAATTTAATAGGTAGGTAGTTCAATGGATTCCAGGGTCATTTTGCTAGATTTGATAATAGAATATACGATATTCAATCCCTAGATTTTAGGCTCTCCATTATTTTCGTCAGTTTCACTACCATGTAAAACTAGATTACTACGTAGTTCTACAAAAACACTACTACCCAAATTTTATTTATTATTATCAGTGCTTTTCTTATGGAGAAAAAGGTGATGGAATTCTGTGTAAAATACAAGGAAAATGTAGAGTTGAGTTTGTTTCTCGGAAACACCTTCAAGAGTTTAGAGCTGTCTCCTCAGTAATACCAACATAACTTTGGTAACATTACGAAAGTTTCACGTTAGTGAACATTCACGCTACACCTTGCATATAGGAATCTGTGACAGGTTAGGTTAGGTTAGGTTAGATTAGGTTAGGTTAGGTTAGGTTAGGTTAGGTTAGGTTAGGTTAGGTTAGGTTGACATTTTGTTATGCTTTGCATATACTAATATGTGACAGTTTATGCTTTTATTATGCCCTGCATATTCGCTGGACAAAGACTGATAATTCTTTTTTTTTTTTTTTTTTGTTTTGTGATGTCAGTAGCCTACTGATGTAAAGTACAGTAATTGTGAATTTTCCTTTACGAAATCATCGGAACAAACTCAGCGGTAGTTTTACAGTGAACGGGAAGATGATTAAGGCCGGTTCACAATAAACCGGGAACTGAAACGAGAACGGGAACGGAAATAATGTTCTAGTTCTCGTTGCCGTTTCCATTCTCGGTTTATTGTGAACCAGCCTTTAGTGTCCAGTGGACGGAAATGTTGTTTTTAACCTTCTTTTCGTTCAACTTTTAGAGTTTCAAAGCTTAAGCGGAATTCATGTTAACATATTTCTCGGTTCCGCCAGATTTATTATCATAATACACTGCCGTCTTAATTTGACTGAGCATATTGGGAATTAAATCAATGGCTTTCCCAGAACACGCCATGAAATGTTTTATATAAAACAACTTTTATGTCGAAAAGAAAGCAAAAACGAGCAAAATTGTATTACAGGTTTTTGTTTGCAATATCTCAAAGAATAATCCCCTGTTGAAGGATAACTGAAATCACTAATTTAGAAAAAAAAAAAAAAGTAAAAAAAATACCCGCAAATACTCCAAATTTTTAATACCCGCTAAAATATCTTTCGATCACAATTTCACTTGAAAATCGGGTAATTGACCGCCAATTGGCAACGCTGGAAGCTACTGCGTCACATATTGTAAGTATTCATATCACTAACATACTTCCCCATGCCGCTTTATTTCCCGCTCTTCATCTCATAACAAACAATACATTAGATTTTCATTTTGCTGTCATTTACCGGGAACCAATATGGCTCTTGCTTAGTTATTTTATGATCCAAAAAACCAGTAAAACCCGAATAAGATGATGGTAACCTGATGCCCTCAGACGGCCAATTTTAATATTGTTTAGATATTCATGTAAACACCACTGAAGAGTAAAGAAGATGCAAATATAGAGATCCCATTCGTACTTTCGTAAATTCAGCATTTAGAAGGAGATGTCAGCACCAGTATCACCAGGCTCCGGCCACCTTTACTCCCCAGAAATCCGCTACTCAGTTTCATAAACAGCGCATATTCAATATGACCAAAAAAAATTGTAATTATTATTATAAATGGTTTGATGCGGGTGGATGCAGGAGTCAGACTTGTCCAACTTGAAACAAAAGCGGACAAATGGGGACGATGAAGAAGAACAATGAAAGAAATGAACCAGAGAAGAACGGAGCACAAAGTAAAATGAGAGGCAAGAGAGGAGAGATGAAATGGGACGGAATGGAATGGAGTGAAACGGGTGTATGTGAAAGAAAGGGAAACACGGCGAAACGAGCTTCTTTCATTTATCACAGAAACTGCCTGTCCGGACTACAGGGCGCTGCGAAGATCGGTTCCACGCTGAACTAATTTACTACACATCACATTCTCCTGTTTTCCAACAGAACTAGTGCTCTCTCAATTCAGCGCCCGTAAGATTCATCATCAACAAGAACAACAACAACAATAATAATAATAATAATAATAATAATGAAATGCCTGTTATTATTCGATTGAGAAGCTTTTATCATCCAGTCTGCTGTCAAAAAATCTGAAAGTTAGAATTTATAAAACAGTTATATTACCGGTTGTTCTTTATGGTTGTGAAACTTGGACTCTCACTTTGAGAGACGAACAGAGGTTAAGGGTGTTTGAGAATAAGGTGCTTAGGAAAATATTTGGGGCTAAGAGGGTTGAAGTTACAGGAGAATGGAGAAAGTTACACAACACAGAACTGCACGCATTGTATTCTTCACCTGACATAATTAGACGTTTGAGATGGGCAGGGCATGTAGCACGTATGGGCGAATCCAGAAATGCATATAGAGTGTTAGTTGGGAGGCCGGAGGGAAAAAGACCTTTAGGGAGGCCGAGACGTAGATGGGAAGATAATATTAAAATGGATTTAAGGGAGGTGGGATATGATGATAGAGAATGGATTAATCTTGCTCAGGATAGGGACCAATGGCGGGCTTATATGAGGGCGGCAATGAACCTCCGGGTTCCTTAAAAGCCAATCAGTAAGTAATAATAATAATAATAATAATAATAATAATAATAATAATAATAATACTGCGGAGTTTCCAGCACATCTTGAAGACATAGCCTCGATTCTTTGCATCAAAGCGCACATTTAACATTCAACTCATTCGCTATATGTGAATGTCCGATGCTGAAGACCTAACCATGATTCTCTGCAATTAAGTTGAGATTTAACTTAATTCTCTACAGCTGTGCGATATTTGTCTTGTGTTTTCCCTAAGTTATCTAAAGCCATTTATCTTGTGTCATTTTTAATTTGGTTATTTAACAATAGTATATTAACTCCTAGGTTATTTAGCGATGGGATTGGTGATAGCGAGATGGTATTTGGCAGATGAGGCCGAGGATTCGCCATAGATTACCTGACATTCGCTTTACGGTTGGGAAAAAATTCGGAAAAAACCTAACCAGGTAATCAATTCAAGCGCGAACCGAACCCACGCCCGAACGCAATTTTATCATAGTAGTCATATGGCAAACTTGTGAATATCTGCTGTTAAAGACCTAACCTCGATTCTTTGCATCGAAGAAGAGATTTCAGCATATCTAAGGCAGCATTGGAATGATTCAAATTGGTTACATATTGTCAGCACGGGTTTCTAAAAAAAAAAAAGGCTCTCATGAAAGCGTAATAAAAAAAAAAGGCTCTTATAAATCCAAAGAGATTGCATATAAGTCACTAGTTCGTCCAGTAATAGAATATGGTGCTGCATGTTGGGATCCTTACAGATTAGAATATATTAAGACACTGGAAAAGATTAAAAAACGGGCTCTCAAGCGTTGTCGTAATAATTCACCATTAAAATGGACACACTCACGGACAGGAGAACGCGAATTCGATTATGCGCAATATTCAAAACATACAGAGGTGAGCCTGCCTGGAGACAAATAAAAAATAGGTTGCAGCCGCTAAATTACTCTTCACGAAACGACTACATAAATTATGTGAAAGGAGATACAGGACGGACACTGGAAAGTTTTCTTTTCTCAATCGTACTATCAGGGACTGGAATGCTTTACCTGAAGACTTGGTAAAGATTTTACCAATAACCAAATAGGCTTAAGGACTTTACTAATAGACGGTAGTATATTACACACACTATTTAAAGGGTGTAATTGATATTTGTTATTGAAGTGTTGTATCAGTGAAGAAGTGTGTTGTGTCAGTGAAGTGTGTTGTGTCAGGGAAGTGTGTAGTGTCAGTGAAGTCTATTGTGCAAGTGGAGTGTGTTGGTGTCAGTGAAGTGGCTGTGCAAAGTATTTGAACAGTGAAATGGTTAGAAGTGTTAGTTAAATCAGGTAGAATCAGTGCAGTGAGTGAGTTGACAGCGAAATAAGTGTAGTGTCGAAAGGTATTTGTGCAGGTATGAACCTGTCACACTCGTGGGTCTTAGTTCGAACTTAGGGTTAAGATACAAATTGGATTTACTTTAAATGTTATTTTAAGTGACCATGCTTCATTTAATTTAGGATGCTCCTTATTATTATTATTATTATTATTATTATTATTATTAATTATTGTTTTTATTAGTTGTGTTTATTATTAATTGTCATTATTGAGTGTAATTAGTTACCACTGCCACCGGGTATATACCCATTTGCAGTGTGAATACATACATTACATACATACATACATACATACATACATACATACATACATACATACATACATACATACATACATACATACATACATACATACATACATACATACATACATACATACATACATACATACAACTTTGATTACGAAAAAAAAAATCAGTACAATTTAAAGTTTTGGAAACCCAAGTACGATAAAAACAATTTATGGAAAACTGTGGAATCTTACAATTCGTTAATTTATAAACACAGAATCTACGTCTTTTAACTCACTCCCACAAGTGAATAAGTGAAAGACCCTGTTCAATAATCCTTTCTCCTGGGTACAACGCAGTAGCAGAAAATGAACAGAGGGTAAGGAAGACTTCTAGCAAAAGATGTGGGAAAGAGAAGAAGAGAAGAGAGATGATAAAAAAAACATCCAACTCGAGCAGCAAGGCAAGGCAGCCATTGAACAGACAGACAGAAACCCATAGTACATGCTCCACAGGCTGAGCCAAGTTCCTTAATTAGTGCAAAAAACCCTCCACTATATTGTCTCTACACCAGGCAGCCCAGTTGTGTCAACTTCGAGTTTGGTAGCACTGCATACTTGTGCTTCAAATGAGGATACATTATTTCCAGAATACCAACGCAACCAGACACAGACATAATATAATTCCAATACTCTAACATCCCCATATGTCGTCTGAAAGAATGTATGCGGAAGGGTAAAACTAACAAAAAAACACACGCAAGAAATTAAGACTGACATAAGAGTTTATAATTACCTCTCTTCAGCTATTTTCCAGAATAGTACTGTATTCGACAATACAGTGGTTAACATGAGTGTCATTAAATCTGACGTTCGCAGGTTCAAATCCAGACGAAGACAATTTTCGATATCTTTAAAATCACCAAAAATCTTTGGCATGAAATCCTTCACACAAGAAATGGCACTGAAGTTTCTGTATCACAGATTTACGACTTAGGAAAGAACAAAGATGATGCTTTCAATAAAACAAAAATTGGTTTTTGTGCTAATAGTCTTTATTTGAATGAAGAAAAAACTAATAGAACCGTATTCTCAATTAAACAAGTAAACAACGAATCTTTTAAATTAAAAGGTGTAAAGATTTATTCCGCAATCATACAACTGGTCCTTAATAGACTTATGAAGATGATTTTGTTGTGTTTAAATTTTGACTTCAGAACCTTTCTTTGCTAATATGTCAGAATATTAGAGTATTAAATTTTTACTAAATCTATACTAATAATAAATCTGTAGCCGAAATTTTTCTGGTAATTTTCGATTTTCCAAAAATAATTGGTCCTAATATATATAATTAATCACCCTGAAACCGAAAATCGCTTTTTTGAAATTTTTATTTGTATGTCTGTCTGTCTGTCTGTCTGTCTGTCTGTATGTATGTTTGTTTGTTACCTTTTCACGCGATAATGGCTGAACGGATTTCGATGAAAATTGGAATATAAATTAAGTTCGTTGTAACTTAGATTTTAGGCTATATGGCATTCAAAATACATTATTTAAAAGGGGGGTTATAAGGGGGCCTGAATTAAATAAATCGAAATATCTCGCTTATTATTGATTTTTGTGAAAAATGTTACATAACAAAAGATTCTTTAAAAATAATTTGCGATAAGTTTTATTCCTTGAAAAATTTTGATAGGACTGATATTTAATGAGATAAATTTGTTTTAAAATTAAAATAACTGCCATCTAAGGCCGTGTAATGAATTAAAAAACAAATGACTTCGTCTATAAGGGGCCTTGGACAGCAACAATCGAAAGCTATGAAAGATAGCCTACAGAAGCTAAATTAACCGATTTGTATAATTAATTATTATTTCACCATTGGAAAGTGTAGTTTCTCTAGATGGACATAATGCTATAATGTTATTACAGTAACTTCTGATATAATATAATGTAATATAATATAATATAAATAATTTAAGTTATTTGAAGGGTTCAGAACCATAGTGGGCCAAGCGCCATTTACTGAATACGTAGAAAACAAGGGTTAAAATTAAGTTATTACCATAATTCAATGGAAACCTATAACAAATGAAATAAAATATACACATTAAATCTAAATGATGTCAATCTTCATTAAACTATGGTTGCATGTAATAAAAATTAAGAAACATGTTAAAGGAATTGTCATTGCACCAAATGAGTGTCTCTGGACCAAAATGATCGCATTTTAATTATTTGGATGCAATTTAAATTAAGTAACATATTAAACGATTTATCCTCCTATCAAACACGAATGTTCCCTGGATCAAATGTCCTATTTTAATTATGTAATTACTTCATATTTATTTCTAACGGGTGCAGCGGAGTGCACGGGTACGGCTAGTCTTGAATAAATTTGTTTAATCATATTTTGTAATTTATCTAATTTTTCCTATCCTAGGACTTGTAGTTGAATTTACGGCACATATTGCTGCTTCCGGGTCTGACAATATAACTACTATACATGTTTTCATTTTTAATGCCATAAACTTATACGTTTTAAACGCTGAAAAATGGTAAATTAAATCAAACATCAGTGGGACACCCACTGGGGACTCAAGCCTCTCCAAATAAAAAAATATAAATAAATAAAACTATTTAATACTATCTATTACTGTGGAAAGTGTGTCGTCTTTGAAATATTTCTTTTTACTGAACAAACTTTTTTCTTAAAGCTCGAACTTTCGATAATGTTTGTCTGTAAGCTTTATTCGGAGTGTACCTCAGGGTTGCCAGACATCCTGGATTTCCGGGATTGTTCTGAATTTTAATGGATTGAGTTACATTTGTCTCAAAATTTAAAAAAAAAATTGGAAAAATACCATTTTTTGCTCATTTCTATAGAGCAATTTTTTTTTTTAATTTCTTATTCGTTTTTTCAAGACCCTGTCCAACTTTTATTCACCATCATCGTCAACACTGACTGCCACCTCCTATCGAGTTTTTTTCAAATAACTTGCCTGTAGCAGCATCGACAGAACATACTCTTTGCCAACGATCATAATAACTCTCTTTGCTCCCCCTTGTTATGGTCGTTGCTCACAGGTAGATAGTAAATCAATAGTAAATTGAGGTGCGAATGTAGATCTAAACAGATATTTTCTGTCCTCATTAATAATAATTATCGTTCCCTTGACTTTCACATGTTGCTAACTGTAAAATTATTATTATCAAGTGTTTTCATAATTATGTTGTAATAAAATAGATGTCCTGCACCGTGGAGTCGTGGTCTAAGGCATCCTGCCTAGGACTCGCATTACGGAATGCGCGCTAGTTCGAGTCCTCATGGGAGAAAAAATTTTCTCATGAAATTTCGGCCAGTGCATGGAACCGGTGCCCACCCAGCATCGTGATGCACTTGGGGAGCTACGATAGGTAGCGAAAATCCGGTTTCGCAAACCAGCTATAACGGCCGGGGGGATCATCGTGCTAACCACACGATACCTCTATTCTGATTGGATGATCGTCCACCTCTGCTTTGGCATGTGGACGTGAGTCCAGCAGCCGGCTGGTTGGTCTTGGCCCTTCACGGGCTGTAGTGCCACGGATTTACGTTACTTCAATAAAATAGATATTAACATACTCTTAAGTATGATGTAAGTCTAAATCTGTATTGTAAATATTTTGTAATAAAATAGATATTGAGGTAATTTGAAGTATAATACAGGCCTAAGTCTAAATCTAAGTACACATTTTCTGTCCTCTTTTTTCGAACAATGTCTTCCTTTTTGAAGCTTTGTGTCCTCTTTTTTATCGATGTGAATCTGGTCACCCTAGTGTAACATGACATTATTTTTCCAGAGTTTATTAATAATTCAAAGGAAATTTCATAATCTAGCAAAAATGTAACAAAATTAAAAATCTAGACCCTATATAATTAGTCGAAACACATGAAATAAACAAAATCATTTGTATTGCAAATTGAATTAATTTAAATGTGCAGCCAAGTTAAGGTAGGTACGCAGTATCATCACCTGTCCTCGATTCCTGATGAGAGAATCTGTTACCCGTTGCACAAAAAGGGACCTAAAGTCGTGAAAGGAAATTTTACAGGAGAACAAAATAACGAATTTGCGGTGTAAAAACTGCATTTCTATGTTTTGACATCTTGCGCTACCTGTAGGCTTTTTTACATACTAAACTAGGACGTAGTCGAAAATCGAAAAATCGAAGAGAACTGGGAGGACAAATTTAAAAGGTACGCAAAACGTGTCCTTGCAAGGGGTTGGGGGCTGTACAAAACTAAATATGTGAGCTCCAAGCCTGTTGGCCACTAGTCTCACTCCGGGTTACGCTGCTCCACTGAAGGAGCTCTAGAAAATTTTGAAGGGGAAGCCGAAATTGGACGTAACCTCTTAGGTACCACATACGCGAGGGGGACTGAGATTTGATCAAGTTATCACGGAACGGGGCGAGGAGGAGATGGCTGGTGTTTGCCGTTAGGATGGCGAGACACTGTTATCTGTTGTTCGATGACAAAGCATGTGAAGGCCGTCGGAAGAAGCGCCGTGAAATCTAAATCTGCAATTTGAGAGGTCCCTGTCCTTTCAAATTGCGACTAATTGAGTGACCTCGTATATTTAACAGACAATTTATAGGTTCTGTAGGGCATACGTCGATGTAGTTTAACACAGTGCTTCTTAAATACCAAAATATTTCTTATAGTTGCTAAGAAAACAAATGAAAACTTTAATTTGCATTTTTCTCGAAAAGTACATAATGTAATATCAACATTTAACAAGTAATATATTAAAAACTATAGCACCTAGAACCATGCATTTTTTTTAATGCTCAGTATTTCATCCTCTTTTTGAAACCACAAAAAAAAAACAAAAACAAAAAACAAAAAAAAATGAAAACTCCGATTTTAGGTCCCATTTCCTGCAACTAGTCACATATTCTCACAACCCTGGCTGTCTGGTAGCTCCAACCACAGTCAATCACATCTTAGTGATGCAGTCTGTACTCAAACCATCCACACTTCAGATAAAGATACAGCTATAATGCTTAAATATTGCTTTATACAGGATTGGGCAGATAAAACCGGCCCCATCTCATGTCATATGATTTGGAAAATAAATTATGTAGGGTATTGATTTCTTTTCTTTCTTTTTTATTGAAAATGTAATTATGTTGGCTATACTGTATCTTCCGCGTGTTTTGTGTCATTGTTGTTGCGCCATTGTTGCTTATAACCTCTTCTGGTTGCTGTTTAAAATTCAGACGTTCTAAACACATGTAAAGAGTTGTTCTTTAAATAAACATGACTTATTCAATACCACGAGCGAATATTCATTGTGGAGGCGTACGTACAGACCAGCTCTATTAAGGAAACACAACAATTATTCAGAGACAAATATCCGCTTCGCTCAGTAGTCTACCAGCGAAAAGCAGCATTCAAGATTTGGTGCGAAAATGGCGTACGACTGGATCCATAAAAAATATAACAAGGAACAGAACTCCTTCTGTCCGGACTCCTCAACTTACGGCGCGAATTAATGAATTTATGACTAGGAGTCCTCGAAAGTCTACCACGAGATTGGCTCAACAGGTTCATGTGAGTAGGAGAACTTGCGGACTGCATCCGCAGTATCACCCATGAGGAATTGACACGTGTTTTCATGAACCTGTTAAAACGTGCACAGAAGTGTCTAGATGCAGATGGAGGGCACTTCCAACATTTATTATGAATGTAAATGCATTTTATTTTCATTCCATTTGAAATTTGTTTCAAATCATTAGTACCTATCAATGTCATAACACGGGCCAGTTTTATCTGCCCAACCCTGTAGTACTGATTATAAATAACACTCACAAACCATATTTCTGGGTGCACCACTGTCAAACACACATCAAAATAATTAAACTAATTGAAAAATACAAAGCATTCTGACTTTGCTTTCTGTTATAATCACAGTAATCACTAACAAAAATAAATAATTGTCATATGATAAGACAAAGTATATGATTATGTCTCGTGACCAGAATATTGTACGAAATGGAAATATAAAAATTGGAAATTTATCTTTTGAAGAGGTGGAGAAATTCAAATATCAGGGAGCAACAGTAACAGATATAAATAATACTCGGGAAGAAATTAAACACAGAATAAATATGGGAAATGCCTGTTATTATTCGGTTGAGAAACTTTTATCATCCAGTCTGCTGTCAAAAAATCTGAAAGTTAGAATTTATAAAACAGTTATATTACCGGTTGTTCTTTATGGTTGTGAAACTTGGACTCTCACTTTGAGAGAGGTACATAGGTTAAGGGTGTTTGAGAATAAGGTGCGTAGGAAAATATTTGGGGCTAAGAGGTGAAGTTACAGGAGAATGGAGAAAGTTACACAACGCAGAACTGCACGCATTGTATTCTTCACCTGACATAATTAGGAACATTAAATCCAGACGTTTGAGATGGGCAGGGCATGTAGCACGTATGGGCGAATCCAGAAATGCATATAGAGTGTCAGTTGGGAGGCCGGAGGAAAAAGACCTTTAGGGAGGCCGAGACGTAGATGGGAAGATAATATTAAAATGGATTTGAGGGAGGTGAGATATGATGATAGAGACTGGATTAATCTTGCTCAGGATAGGGACCAGTGGCGGACTTATGTGAGGGCAGCAATGAACCTCCGGGTTCCTTAAAAGCCAGTAAGTAAGTAAGTATGATAAGAGTTTGGGATAAATATTAATGTGAAATGCCACATCTATCTTGCTCTTACATCTTGTCTTGAACACGTGGACATTCAACTCGCTCTTCACCACATGAAAGAGGAAAGTAATCTTAAAGTACTTATAGTCATCCAAAAGGTGAAATTTGCGTTCTCGCTGATGTTTAAACTTCTCAATGGAATGTCAGTTATTCTTGAGGAGTATAGAGGGTTTGTGAGAAAAGAAACGTTTACAGATTTGTTTGGTATTCCATAAATAACATCATTCCCCATTCATCAAAAGTGTATAATGAATTGCTTTCATCCATAACAACTGGCTCTCCAAAGTTGAGACAGTATAAATTGCTAGAGAAATCTCTAAAATCCTTGAAAGTCACGACTTTCGCTTCGAAAAGAGATGGTAATATCAGCGAATAGGGATTATAAAGAATGGACACACTGAGTGAATTTTCCTGTGTTTTGTTTCTCTGTGCGCCAGCGGTTAGTTCCACTTTCAAGCGCTAGAGGTAGTGTAATAGAGCATACGCTAAGATAATAATTGAGAATAGAGTTGAGACACAGGATCCAAACATCGCCTACCTTATTGCATAATCCAGTAATGCTTTGCTTTAAATAAATTCAAGTTAACAGCTTTTCCTTACTTCTCAGTGACAAACTAGTTGTAATAATAATATTTTATATTTCAGATATCATAAATTATATTATAAAATAATATAATACATTATAAATTTAAGTATCGAATTCGTTTAATATTTGCATAATAATATAATATAGGTATATGGTTTTACTTCTCGTAAGAGTTTTGTTTTTCCATTTTCAGCGCTATCAAATCATTACATATTTTAATTGTTGTTGGGGTCAACGTCTGAACTCTCATTATAAAGGAACTCTAGAGTCTAGACATTACAGTTAATGACTGATTTATTATTTTATGGATCCAATTTATTTTATTTGAGTACATAATGTACCTAGATGTATTAATTATATGTGTTATATTTCCGCTGTGTCGACTGCTAGCTGATGTGATGTCAACGCCAACTCTAGGGAGAAAGCAGAATCTGACGCTCTAGCTGGCTTGAAGGTCATTGAAATCGGTCCGGCTACATCAAAGGTACCGACGCGAAGTGTCCATTCTTTATAATCCCTATTCGCTGGTAATACCTTGCATTTTTACGGATTTCAACATACTGTGCAGGGACACTGGATACCTCCTTGCAAAGCTTTATATTAAATAGTGACACTGATCTACTCTCATTTTAGTATGGCCATTTTCTAAACATTTCTAAATTATAGTGATTTTTTGCACTGCTAGGTTCAAAAGTGTGTTTACCATTACCATATTCCGATTTTAGTATCCGTAACCATCTGTTCACTCAACCCTCCCCTCCCCAGAGTTGGATGTAAATTACAAATTCCCATGTGAGGGGGTGCCTCTACATGAGAAATAAATACATACTCAGTTGCTTGAAAATGAACAGCTGGATTGATCAATTAAATACATAATGAAGTTATCACAAAAGAGTTAAATACAGTAAAACTTATTTTATATGTTTCACACTTATTTATAGGTTTTTCTGAAATCCTGGCAAAATACCTATATTTTCCATGTTAATTTACTTCGGTTATACGTTTTTCGTTTGTGCGTTTTTTACATTTACACTATCGTATTTTAAACCCTAGGAGATACGAAACATTATTTGAGGAGATCATTTTCAAAACGCCTCTTGTCCACCTGATAACGAAAATGAGCTCCCTGTGTCCATGCATTCTTCAAATATAACTCTACATACAACTGTCGTGATTTTGCTTCAGAACGCCCTCTAAACCATTAAAATATTGCGTGACTATTAGAATCAAACAGACTCCTGTCCACAGTAAAACTGCGACAAAATATTATTATGGATTATTATATTAATTGACAAAATATTAGTTCCAGCTTTGGAATCAAAAGAGTCCCATGCTCTCAATTGATTCTAAATGCAGCCAACCTCTTTAGTTTCATAATATCTCTTGCCTAGCTGGTAAGAAATTTTAGACCTAACAATGTACTTCGTATGATGAAAGAGTGATGGAACGGAGAAAAATTCTCTCCGGCGCCGGGATTTGAACCCAGGTTTTCAGCTCTACGTGCTGATGCTTTATCCACTAAGCCACGCCGGATACAACCCCGACGCCGGTTAGAATCATCTCAGATTAAGCTCCATCTCTTGGGTTCCCTCTAGTGGCCGCCCTCTCCACTACATCATAGATGTCTATGAACGCAGGACCGAAGTCCATACATGTGTTGAGGTGCACTCGAATGAGTGACTGGTTGGCCGGGATCCGACGGTATGGGCGCCGTCTTAAATCACAAAGTGATTTATTACGCATATCATATATATTTTGATGTACCGAAGTACATATGATATTTCCATGCAGATATTCTGCGTCATCATATGATGAAAGAGTGATGGAACGGAGAAAAATTCTCTCCGGCGCCGGGATTTGAACCCAGGTTTTCAGCTCTACGTGCTGATGCTTTATCCACTAAGCCACGCCGGATATATATATATATATATATATATATATATATATATATATATATATATATATATATATAAATGTACTTCGTGATTTCACACAAAGTTAAAGGAATGGACAAGAGTCATTTTGAAAATATACTCCTCATTTGTACGTTCTAAGCCAATTTTGTTCGAAATTAGGTTTGTCATGAAAATGCGAAAATTCAGCACATATACATAATTAAGATGAGGTCAACTTTTAAATTCGTGGAAATTCCAAGCTGTCCATGCTTTCCTCCACCAATCTTGCATCCTTTAATGGTGCTGTTACTGCTTTAAAAACAGTGAAACATTTCGTAACACATCATGATGTAACTGAACTAATTATGGAACATTTATCATAATGTTGCCCTTGGTAGTGTAGTTGATATAGCGCTGGCCTTCTATGCTCGAGGTTATGGGTTCTATCCCAGCCGAGGTCGATGGCATTTAAGGGTGTTTAAATGCGACAGGCTCGTGTCAGTAGATTTACTGACATGTAAAAGAACTCCTACAGGACAAAATTCCGGCGACGCTGATATTATAACTCTGCAATTGCGAGCGTCGTTAAATACACCATAATTTTATTTTTTTATCATAATTCTGAGCACACAATTTATTCTTCAGGAACATGCAGTCCACAATAACTGACTTTTCTGTAAAATAATTACCTGTTATTAAATGACCATACGATTAGACAATGTAAGTCAATATGAGTTTTTAGGCTTTCACAGTGAATGTGATCAGAATTAATAATAATAATAATAATAATAATAATAATAATAATAATAATAATAATAATAATCCGTGGCGCTACAGCCTGTGAAGGGCCTAGACCGACGGCTGCTGGCCTCATGCTCACATGGCGAAACAGAGGTAGACGATCATCCAACCAGAATGGAGGTATCATGTGGTTAGCATGATGATTCTCCCAGTCGTTATAGCTGGCATTCACAACCGGATTTCACTACCTATCGTAGCTCCCCAAGTGCATCACGATGCTGGGTGGGCACTGGTCCCATACACTGGCCGAAATTTCATAACAAAATTTCTTCCCCCATGAGGACTCCAACCAGCGCGCATTCCGTAACGCGAGTCCTAGACAGGATACCTTAGACCACGATGCCACGGCACGGGACGATCAGAATTAAGGCTTTGGGTATTCCACCATGTTCTGTAACTTGACATTTCCAATGTTTCGGAACTACATACAGGTTCCATAATCACGATAAGACCAAGGAGGTCGCCTACTCTGTTGGGCTCGTTACACCAGACTAATCCGGATGACTGAGCAAACTATGGAAATGTCAAATTCTAGGACACGGTGGATTACCCAGAAGCCTAATTCCAAAGGTAAATCAATGTCGTAAAATTTTCTGGATTGGAGTTTGAAGTAATATATCAACTAGCTTCGGCTGTAAGCAGCTAAGTCTTCCTACAAATAATCTTACATTCTTCAAGAATATGTGTTGTAAATTCGAGTATTCTATTATAGATTGAAAGATAGTTTAACTGTGAAGTTCTAAACATCTCTTGCGAAAATTTTACTAAATTAACTTTCCTTGTTCTCCCCATATAGTCTTCAATTAACACTATTTCAGGTGTTATTACATTAAATATAATTTCAGTTATACATTTTTCCCACTTACTTCTTTTTTGTTTTCAGACCTCCATGAAAATGTGTAAATGATGTTTTACTGCATACATTTCATCAGTACAAAAATAGAACAATATAAATTAAGTTATGTTTTATTTAAGACGCTTGCAACTACCGAGGTTATATCAGCACCACCAATGTGCCGGAATTTTGTCCCGCAGAAGTTCTTTTACATGCCAGTAAATCTACTGACATGAGCCTGTCGCATTTAAGCACACTTAAGTGCCATCGACCTGGACTGAGATCGAACCTGCAACCTCAGGCACAGAAAGCCAACGCTCAACCAATTACACTATCCAGAACAATATACATAGAAACATCTGGATCTCACTTATAAGTAGGATAAAAATTAAACAGACTCCATAAATAAGGAGCAAAAAATAGATCTAAAGGATGAAGAGGTCAGGGGCGACCAACAAAAGACGGAAGAATCTTTGAAGCCAGAACGGGCAATTTTTGCCTATCCCATGAAGTGTAGAAGAAGAAAGATGTAAATTGCATTAAGTTAATAGAAAGTCGTAGGGAAACAATGAGAAAATGTCAGTTAACATTTCATTCCATACACAGCACACTGCCTCTTCTGTTATTACATTGAATACTGGTATTGTACAATTATACAGGGTGAAAGTAAAATTATCCTGCAGATTTTCAGAGCCAATAGCTCATGTTGTATGTAACATCATCATCATCATCATCATCATCATCATCATCATCATCATCATCATCAACAACAAGATAGGCCATTTGGCCTGTTTCGTCTCAGAAGTTGTCTTCCCAACGACGCCTAGGTCTGCCAATATCACGCACCCCTGTTGGGCGATATTGCAGAACCTGTTTTACTAATCTTTCATCCTGCATCCGGGATATATGTTCCTTCCACTGAACTTGATTTTCTTCAATTCTCTTATTATGTAACAAAAAGGTGTAAATACCATATTATCTCTACGAGACAATTCTTCTAGTACCAGGGGCACTGATTTTGACATGCGAAGTTATGCACACTTTTCGCCAGTTCTAATCCATCTTCTTCCAAAAACCTCTGAACAATGCAAGTCTCCCTTCATCAAAGAATTCGCGATAATGAAATTTCTTACATTTATTACTAAATGTACAGTTACATCTCTGACCTATTTTTCTTTCATTTTTAGGCATATCCTGAGAATTATTCTTCCTCAGTAAAAATGTAGACAACTACTCAAACACTTAGGCATTGTGCACTCCATAAACTAAAATTCATTCATTCTTGTTGTATGAGAGGATTAAGAGTAAAATCTTCTTGAGATTCTGATGTAGGCATACGCCGAAAATCATTTGGTACAGATGGCATGTGAGTGCACACTGATTCTTCCATTTCAGTTTCCTTCATTTGCTACTTGAGCAGTAAGTTCCCGAGGATCTCTGATAGTATTCATCTGAAAATAATAAAAAATCTGAGGCTACTTCATTGTCTTCAAAGCCAGTTTCAATACTTTCTCCATGGCTGACAAAATTTGCTGGATTCATAGGATTCACAACACTTCCTTCTCAAGGCAAACATCGTCTCCACTATAATCTTCCATCTGGCAGTCATTTTTGTGACCTGAAAACAGAAATAAGGAAAGACTGAAAATCTCGTATGTTGACGCAGAGCAAAATACAGCAATTTAAAATTAATTTTTATAATAAATAATGTAGATATGAATGCTGAATGTTTAATTTACTTCTTAATAAATGCACTCTCATAATTTTTAACAATATCACATCGACTACAGTAGTAGCCATTGGAAATAATAGAGATTAAAATTACAGTTAGGTTATGTATGGCTTTATGTAATTTTGTGTATGATTATCATAAAAAATATCACTTCTTACCTGGTGTTAATACATGTAGTTGCTTTTTAAACACTTGAAGTGAGATACAGAATTATAATTTCAATCAACATTTTAAAACGCTTATAAATATCGGAAATATCATTAGAAGTCACGTGGTAATTTAACGACAACCGTAACATACAAGAATTTGATAGTCACAATAGGCAGGCAATGACACGTGAGGATCCAGAATTATCTTCACTGACTGATCATTCAATCCCACAGTTTTGCAGATTAATGTGGGTCAAAATGAAACTCATTACAAACAAAACCAATTTTTTTTTACGAATTTCAACATAGGAGATTTTGGTAGATGCCCACGATATGTTAAAATCACTCACGCTAGTTATACTATAAGGCAAATTTTTTAGTTCGCCACTAAACCTGAAAAAGTGAGTTGCCAGATAAGGTCTATCTTATGTCGCCATTTTGTTCTTAACAACCTGGACTGACACTTAGGCCGTGTCTCAAAGCTCAAGTCCAAACTACACACTAGAGACTAGCAACTAGGTGACTTGTAAACTACACACTAGAGAGCTTTGGAAATGTATGTTTGAAACATGGCCTTCTTCATAGACTATTTTTCTAAAAACCATGACATCACGGTGCAGCACTGAATTAAGAAGGCAGTGTCCTAATGCATTTTCATTACGAGTTATGTGGAAAAGATGAGGGCTTATTATATTACAATAATGTTTAAAACATTGTACAGAAGGTACTAACAATGTCAGTGTTCAAAATTAACGTGTTATTCTACATTATATTTACATTATTTCACTTCCAAAGCATTTTCAGATTTCATAACCCCAATTGCTGATGAGGTATCCATGTTTGTTTAGTGAACAAGTCAACAATCGAGCAAACATTTTCGTTTACTAGCTACTACGGACTTGATTCCTATGCACTATGTAGCTTTGGATCATAACTTCTGACGTCACATCCGGCTATTTAGTCAACAATCTAGTTCACTTCAGCTGAAAATGTAGCTTTGAGACACGGCCTTAGGTATTACTGGTGATCAAATGTCCCAGAACAGTGTTTACCCATTTATATTATAAAAAAAAGTTAATAGTGTCATGAAGTTTCTCATATCCTTCACGTATTTCATAACAATTCAGTTCCTTTGTCATTGTGCGAATGATATCAGTCATATCACTGTAGTTTATATTCTCTTTAAAGTAATGTATCTATTGTAAGTTTCGACACGTAGCCATCAAATCCACGATATTTCATTCCCTGAAGAAGATGGCAGAACTAGTCATACAAAGCTTGGAAGCAACTATCCAGCTCACCTGGCTGAAAACCCGAGAAGAGTTATTCTACATCAAACACTGGTAAAGCCTCAAGTCATACATCATATTAGCAGTTCCAGACTTTAACCCTTCAACCCAGCTTTTTTAAAACTTCAGGTGAAATGTGCTTAAACAATATTCAAATCCCCTAGTAGAATTAAATTTACATGAAGTCACTCTTTTATTTCTATTTACGAAATGGTTAAACATAATATAACCATATGGCAATAAAAAACAGATTCTCTGCAATACACTCGAAAAAACCGCATGAAAATATCTCAAATATTTTATGAACTGTTGCCAGTTTTATGCAATCGTGCATGATGCATACACATGTACGTAAAACTGCTAAACAACTAACCTAGGGACACCGGTCTGAATGGTTAATAAAGCTTGTGTATTTCTATTCTAAATCAAGATCTTGCTTTGAAGTTTACACACTAGTAGCAAACATTCTTACAGCTCAGCCGTACTTGGCGAAACTTTACCAAGTTAACACTGGCACCTGTGTTACTTCCAACAGAAAAATTATTTAATAATTTAATAACTATAACACAGTCAATGGACAAGAAAAGTAAATCAAGGACTACATTTTGTGTTTGTGGACTTAGGTAAAGAATATGATAGTATTCCTTTAAGAAATTATGGGAGATTATAAAGACAACACTAGTTAACCAAACAATCATAAAAGCAATACAGAATTTATATAATGTCAGCAAAACCTGATTTTGAATGACAATCTGATTATTACAAACTGTGAAAATTACAAATATTTAGGAGTCCGCCGAGTTAGCCCTGTGGTAGCGTGTCTGCCTCCAGATTAGCTGACCCGGGTTCGATTCCCAGCGGCGTCAGAAATTTTCATGTAAAATTTCTACCTCAGGACTAGGAGAGATGGCGGTGCACAACTTCTAATCACTAAACTGTGCATCTATACGCTTGGGTTAAATCCCAAACCTCTCTGCAGTGCATATGAAGAGAAGGCATATTATGTCACTGTTGGTAGTGATTCGTCCATAGGATGGGGATGTTAAGCCTGGCGGCCCCCTTGGTGCTATTCGACAGGAGTAGGCTACATGCTGGCACCGGGTTTTCCCTTCTCCCTTCCTCACCTTCATCATCATCCTCACTCATTCCCTATACTACACTTACACATACACTCACCCTAGTACACGACATAACTCTTCACAGATACACATCATGCATAATGTGGCCCACCGAAGTGGGTGCAACTTAAAAATGGGTCACAGTCCTGCCATCTATCTGCAGTATGCAGAACTCGAATAAGTAAAGTGGGTAGGTATTAGACTCACACACATACATTCAGGAATTATAATTAGTAAGGGGGGACTGGAAATGGAAATTCAAAACAGAAACGTACAAGAAAGGCTACATCATTATTAAATTGTGTTTTGTGAGATAAGTCCATAACTGAAAGAAAAAATAGCTTACCAGTATTTATAATGGAATTATTAAAAAGTACAGAATACAGATCTGAAGTTTGGCCATTTAAAAAAAAAGTCTGGCAAGTGAAATGGATTTTTGGACAGAGACAAACAGAACATCAAGATTAGAGAAAGTTAGAAATGAAAAAATAGGGAAAGACATGGAGGTAAACCAAACAATAATGGAAGAAATGATGACAAAACAGCCAATTGATACGATCATATTCAAAGGATGTCCACTACAGGACTTCCAAAGAAACTGTTTGATTAGAAACCTCCTGGAAGGAAGAAACGTGGATAGGCCAAGAATAACATGGCAGAATGGCACAAATGAAGAAATGGAAAGGATGATGGTTTATGAGAGGATCAAAATATCCTGGAGATTGGGAATACAGAAGACACAGTCACACATCCAACAACCAAAGCTATATTTAAATATTTCTCGTCTTTCTTTCTCATATTCTCAGTTGGTCCATTAAAAAAAATTTTCCAATACATATTGGGTTAAATCAGGTTATAATTTTTCGGACCATAACAAACACAAAAATCCATGACTTGTGACATTTAAAACACTGACACTCCACCAAAGATGCATTACTTCCCATTAGTTGTCTTATTCTTGTACCAACATGCCTCAAATGTCTACTACCCATCATAGATATTTAAACTATGATTAGCAGTTATTTATTTGTAATTATGATGAAATTACTATATTGGTTCACTCACGCACAACAAGTGGGATAATGAAAGATCATAAACCTACCACTAGCGAAGCTCTTAAGAGGCTTTTGAGGCTTACACTAGCCAAAAGTTTGAGTTATACCTACAGTAGGTCTATATAACGATGTATCGTAATTCATAACACTTGGTTTCACTCCGATCCTTCCATATATTAAGTTCACTGTTGGCAGTCATTCCAGGATAGAGAGTTCAGTGCGAGGCTTGTGGCAGAAGCCTTTAAAGGCAAGTGTGAGGGGGGAGACTGGAGAGGGGGTGTAGATTTGTTACATCTCGGTATGAAATGCGGCTAGCCTTCATCATAATATATTGTGCTATATTAGTATTCTGTGAATGTGCTGCATTCTTGAGTGTTAGTTTAATCGAAAGTGCATGCGTGTATGTGTTACATTAATTTTGTGTAAAATGGTTCATACTGAGACAACACTGAGGTCATTATTTGTAGAATTAAAAGAGAAACTGTTTTCAAGTTGGGCGTATGAAACAAAATATACTTACAAAGACAGGAGATCGAAATCACATTTACATAATAAAATAGCAGGTGGAGGAAGACAAAATGGAATATTTAATTGTCATGGTATAAGAAATATCCTTGGCTAACAGGGTGCTCTAAGACAAATAAGTTACTATATTTGTATATCTGTATTCTGTTTGGGATGAAAATGAGTGATCATCAGCTTCTTGTGGGGTCTGTATCACAAAAAAATTGTGATAAAAAAAAGTCGAGCAACATCTTCTCTATAAAAACGTACAACATAAACAGATTTTTTCAGCATACCCAGTAATTACATGTTAGGTTCGTCACTAAAACCTACTACTACTTGAAGCATTCTTCACTAAAGATAGTGGCTAACTCACTTAGCCTGGAGGCTGATTGGACTTGGAATATTCACAACCAAAACTACAGATATCTCTGCATACGATCATTAGTTTCTCCGAAACATAGGGAACTGCGGACATAATGGGCTACGCACTTCATCTCTCTTCATTTTAAGAATACATCGAGTTGAAATTAGAATTTTCTTATCTGTTTGAACTACATCTTTTAAAATTTATATAGGTATCATGCTGCATGTAAATAGCCTCCCCTCCCCCAATGCCTCTTACACTTTGCATAATTGAAAGAAATAATTCATAGTCCAAATCATTCAAATGCATATACTCATACAGAGTAATTCAAAAGTCCGGCAACATACACACCTCCGTTATTAATCCAGATAGCAAAAAATGGAAAGAGGGAAAGATTGTTGGAAATACGTAGTTTTCAATCTGCTGCTACTGCTATGCCGCTACAGCCCAATTTGAGCCTTGGCCTCCTCAATGCGTCTCTTCCAGTATTCTCTATCTCTGAGTTTTCAATCTACTATACTCAAATTTTCAACGTAAAATAAACCATTGAGGCTGTACACTAGTATGACACACTTTCCAATCCCAATGCTGCCAAATTTGTGGCTTTTCCACCAGTTTTAGTAGATTTTAGATACACATTATTTATCGGAGAAAAATTAGTCAACATGCAGAGATTAGTGATTACTGAACTCCCCATAGTGCAATAAAACATTTCTTTAAATTGGTAGCACAAAGATTCAGAGGAATTTCATTCTTGCCTGTCTTGCCTGACGTTTTTCCCTTAACCTACATTGACAACACTGACAATTAATTATCGTCACCATTTAGTAATTTACCCAGTACACTAATGGTGACTGCGATAACATAAATGCTCCCATTAAGGACAAAGCATGTGGCAACAGGGCATTTTCCATTCTCATTGATGCTTGTACCAGTGTACAATCTCAATGAAGCATTCTACATTGAAAATTAAAGCATGTTAGACTCAAAACTACAGATTTCTGACAATTTTCCCTTTATCAATTTTTTGCTGTCTTCAATAATAACGGAGTATGTCTATGTAGCAGGACTTTTGAATCACTCTGTATATAATATAAAAATATAATATAATCCCAACAGAAGAACAAATAAACGCTTATGGTCTGAAGAGAAATTCAAATACAGTACAAAAAATGTAATACAAATTATATTTTTAAAACAAGATTCGGTTTCAGCCACAGTACAAACTGCCTCATACGCCAGATTTCTTGCATGTAAACGATTGTTTTGCTCATACATAAGGATAAATAACGGCGATATTCTATTTGCATATCTGTCATAACTCTGTTTCCAATTCTTGGTAACAAAAACAACGATTACGGAGGTTCTAAACAGAAAAGTCAAAATCTATTGATTCAAAATCCATTTGTTCACAATCTCCTACTATAACGATACAGCACACCTACATATATGAGCTGCACAAATTGAACACACCTACAAATAAAGAATGATAAAGAAGAACCAATAACACAGTTGTCAAGTGCTCAGCACTGAAAACCAACCAAAACATTCAGTTATAAAATGAAATACCAGACTGATGTTCCCTACCTTATAAATCTCCGCCAAGAATCGATGAATTCTCTTGATACAAGATGTAAAACATGGTTTATTGGTTGTTTCTGGCGCTGCAGAGATGCTGAAGTGCCAATAGAAATACGATTTCTATCATAGTAGAGATCCATGAGACTGTCTTTCTGAACAGCTGCAGTCTGACGATACACATCCCTTGCAGCTTTACCCTGTGTTGCCAGGTTCTTAAAAAAAAAAAAAAAAAAAAGCATCACTATATGCGTATTATGTACAGGGTCAACCGTAAGTAATGTAATTAATTTCAGGAGGTTATTCTTTGAGATATTTCAAACAAAAATGTTTTAATACAATTTTGCTCATTTTTGCTTTCTTTTCAAGATAAAAATTGTTTCATATCAAACATTTCACAGAGTGTTTTGGGAAAGCAATTCACTGAATTCCCAATATACTCAGTCAATTTAAGAGAGCAGTGTATTATGATAATAAATGATTGAAAGAATTTTAGTTTTGCCTTTTTTTAAATGTGTAGAAATTTGATCCAACAAAATCTAAACACAGTAAAATTCCTTTCAGAACGAAAAGTTACATATGTTCAAATTTTAAGGAGATGCTACTTTTATTTATATAGCTTTGCAAAAGCTCTTATACAGATAAATACATTCCAAAATGCTGTCGTATTATCAGATTCAAGGCAGCCACATAAGCTATAATTTTGTGAGTGAATGATGTTCCTTTTTTTTTTTCCATGAAAATGCCACAATATGACAATAATAAAGTAATATAAGCAAACATGTAAGTATTTTTAAATGATTTAAATTAGCCATCAGAACAAATATTTTCTCATTTTACAATATCCTTTGGAATTTACTTACTACTGAAACACATTTCAAGAGCACAACAAATGTATTAAATAATGAAACTACCGTCCAGCATCACAAGATAACCTTACCTGACAACAAGAGCAAGGACTGTCATCCTGTTTGAAGGGTTTTGCAGATGGAAAGTAGACTTTCAAAATGTCCCACACTTGTTGAGAAACAAGCCGTCTCCTACTTTCTTCAACACACAAGTTTCCTGTTAAACATTAAATAAAGCCATTTTGAATCTTGCGTACACTACTTTTAACACTTTAATATAATTAATTGATTAACTAGTGGACTTACTCGTGTTAATTATGTAAGATTTGTACGGTTTACAGCTGTTTCAGTGCTTCATGCACCATCATCAGAGCCTACTAGATCATGGCGTCATCTCGAACTTCTCTGCCTGTTATGTGGGTGTGTTTGATTGTTGAAAGGTGTTGAAGAGTGGAGTCAAATAGTGTGTGTGTACTGAAATTGATCTGTGTGTTGAGAATTTGATCGGGGTGTGTTTTAGTGTGTTTGTATATTTCGTATTGTTCTAGTGTGTTGAGTTTTTGGTTCTTGGGTTGTATGTGTAGAATTTCCATGTCCGTATTTATGTTATTGTATGTATGGTTAGCATTGGTTATGTGATCGGCATATGTAGATGTATTGTGTCCTCTGGTTATTGCTTTAATGTGTTCTTTGTAGCGTGTTTGGAATGATCTGCCTTCTGTCCTATGTAGAACTTATCGCGTGAGTTTGTATACACCTGTGTGGTCGTATTTATTTGTTTGTGTTTTTTGTGTGTTGAGATGTCTTTGTGGTGTGTTTTCTGTTCTGTATGTTATGTTGCATTTCTGCTTTCTGAATGAAGATGTGATCTTATGTGTGCTTTTGTTTTCATATGTTAGTGTGATGTATTTCTTGTGTTCTTGTGTTTGTGTTGTGTTTTTGTGTGTTAAGTTTTTGTTTTGTCTTTCTTATGATGTTGTCTATTATGTTTGGATTGTATCAGTTTTCTTGTGTTGTGTATTTGATTGTGTTCACTTTTTCATTGTAGTGTTGTTGGCTCATGGGTATGTTGAGTAATCTGTGTACCATTGTGTTGTATGGGGTGGTTAGATGTGTTGTGTATGTGTGTGGTGGTGGTGGTGGTTGGTTTTCTGTATATTTTGTAGGTGTGTTTGTTGTCTATTTTTGTTATGGTGATGTCTAGGAAATTTATGGAGTTGTTGTTTTCAAGTTCTAGTGTGTATTGAAGTTTTGGGTGTAATTTGTTTATGCAGGAGGAATAGAAGGAATAGTGTACGCACTCCTATGTTCTCTCATTGTCGGTGGCGGACCTGAGAACTAGTGGCGCTTCAATCGCTAAAGTCCATCGTTTGTCTGAGGTCAGACACCTCGAAAATACAATTTCTCGCGCGTTTAATGGTGAAAGTTGTTAGGGGTTGTTAGTATGCATTGTTGTTTGGGTTTGTGTAGAAGTCTTCAATTTGTTGTGCTTTGAATTAACCAGTGACAAAAGAATATTGTGTGGTGGTTTTGAAAATAATTGCAAAAATGCCGTACTGT
Organism: Periplaneta americana; assembly: GCF_040183065.1. NCBI lineage: Eukaryota > Metazoa > Arthropoda > Insecta > Blattodea > Blattidae > Periplaneta > Periplaneta americana. The sequence goes on along the minus strand of NC_091131.1, from coordinate 32,384,510 downwards.
TTTGCTCCGGGTTGTAGATCGGGATACGGTAGAAATAGTGACAAAAGACATTATTACGTAACAAGGCAGTTAAGAAATATGTAGAAACTTTTATAAAAGAAAAAATTGTTCTTTGTGAAGAAATGCATGGTCAAGGCTGGGAAAGTGCTGTGCCCGAGTTGGTAAATACCACTCCTGCCGTGTTGATTGACAGATGTTTAGTGTATCATGTGGCAGGTTATGTCGTAAATCATTCCTCTTAAGTTTATTGCGTGTATCCTCTGTGTCCATTCCCTTCGACAGCTCTCACCCAAATCAAGGACTACGGATCCGGTAGGAACGTCAGTTTTTTAACCCATCCCTCCCAAGCTGTGTACGACGTACTTCTTCAAACAGAAATGAAAATTAAAGAAAAGATTAGCTCAGCGAGTGCAATGTGGGGTGATATCTTCTATGACTGTTTTGACACTATTGACGCTCTTACGATCCAGTCTTCGGGAGCAGGTTGTTGCAGAGAACACATCAAGGATATTATTCCTAAATTGGTTTACCACTACTTAAAGTGCCGATTCTTCTTCAGGACAAAGGAAATCCGAAGAGAATTGCAAGCTCGTAAATCCGCCAAGCCATCTCGCAAACTCTCGAAGGTAGCAGGCAACTAGAGATGGGAACGATATATCGGTTTTTAAGAAATACCGATATTTTCGTTTCAATATATCGATTTATCGATATCGAAATTTTGATTCAATATATCGTGTAATAAATCGGTTTTTTCGTAAATTTATCGTTTGTTTGTTTGTTTGTTTGTTTTTTTTTTTTTTTTTTTTTAATTAATGACATTATCAACAACAAAATCCACAGTAGACAACTCCGTTAATTCCCTAAGAGATGGCGCTAATGAAGGTGGACAGTTGCATAATGTTGTGCTAGCTAGACATATCCAATCCAATGAATATCTTGCTTTGATTGGCTGGACTGGAATTCGAATTCAAACTGTTACTATGCGGCACCAAATTCAAATGCAACAATGAGTATGAACGTGATTACGTTAGACTGAGACGGGCCGATGAGACGTGCGGTTTGTCTAGTGTGTTTTACTATTCATTTAATTTCAATTTCACAGTTTCAGTAAAATGGCGCCTCCAAAAAGTACGGCGTGGAAATACTTCACGAGAGTAGATAAGGAAACAGTTAAATGTGATTTGTGTTTGAAAAATCTGAAAGTTTCTAATAACACATCTAATATGTTTAACCATTTGAAACAAAAACATTCTGATATTATTTCTAAGAAGAACTTTCTTGCAGAAAAAACTGAACATATATGTAAAAAGGTAAGTAGGCATATTATAAATAATATTGCTTTCTTATAAGATTTTATGGCCTTGTTAACTAATATTTGTTGTGAAAAAATATACTTTTTTGTGAAATGTTAATGAATCCATTTAATGAAAATAACCTGTTTCTTTAAGTCAAAAATTATTTTTTCAGTTACTTGAGGTAACTCAACAAAGTAAAGTGCAAATTTCAACTGACCGTGAACCCAGCCTGGCCTCGACCTCTACTGTTGCAGAGCAGCAGCCAACCCCAAAACCATAACCCAAATGTTAAGTGATATCTCTGCTTATAAATGTGAGTTGGAATATAATAATATTAATTATAATAATTGTAGCCTATTATAATAATTCTGTAGATATATCAAGTGGTGGTCCCAGAACTATTATGAGTAGATCACGGAACTTCATGCAATTTCATGTTTTTACTAATTTGGCGTATTAAATAGTAAAAGTAGATCTTTGCCGATCACGGTTTTTACGTTCGATTGAAGCCAACTTTATTTTACATAAATCCATGTTTCGACAGTATTCTTTTTTAAATGCATAGGCTATATATTTTTATTTTGCATATTTTAATGCAAATATTAACATTTTTTTTTTTGCCTGATTTATTATCGAATTTAAAAAATTCTCTCTGATAAATAGAAGAATAATTCCCCAAGAAATATAAATATTATGTGAGAAATAAAAGCAATAATTAGTTAATTACTGTGAAGAACATGAAATTGTCGCGACGACAATGGATACTTCTCCTAGTGTATAAGTTGCGTTTTCCACTTTAACATAAAGCTAGTTCTGTGTATTATTGACGATCCGAGATTCGATCCTCTTTCAAATCTTTTTATTCTGACAGCTCCAGTAATACTTTTCCGTGTAAGTGTAATGTTTCAGGGGCCAGGTCGAAAATACGCGTCATCCAGATGTCATTCAGACTTTTACAATAGTATAGGTCACAGATAACACCACAGAGGTATAGATATTCATACAGTAAGGAAACTTCGCCAATTTTTTTGCCAGACAGACATGAGCGGATACAGCTAGCTATCCAAGCGCAAATAACTAACACTATTGGGAAACTCAGCTGTTATTGTGATGATACAGAAGTGAAAGATTTATTATAAGAATGAGTGTTTCGAAGGCATCGTATTGTTCAGGCTTTAATTGCAACCACAACAAAAGACGAAATCCAGAATTGCATTGTTTCGCTCTCCCCAAAGATACGTAAAAAGAACCCATAAATATTTTAGTATAGGCATACTGGCTTATGCTTGACATGTGTTCTTAACATGGTTAAGTGTCGGTTTTTCTCTTTTTATTTCGTTTGATTGTGAAGTTGAATTCTACTGTAATTATTTCAGATGTAAAAATAGTTATAAATATTCGACGAGAGAATTTGCTAACATAAAATACAAAATATTTGAGTACAAATTGCGGTCCATGTACGGAACACTTCGAGAACAGCCGTTTATGAATTTCAATAAGAACTTGCTATAACCGAGCAAAATGATTCAAGACGGTAACGTCTGATGCTCGCATTCAGGAGGTCCCGGTTTCGAACTCCGTAGCCGAAAAATCTGACTAGTTTTTCTTTCATACTTTTTCTCTGTCAATAAACCAAAAAACAGATTGGAAATTATACACCATGATTTATCACCAATATCATGCATATTAAAACAAAATCTAAATCAGGTACATGAACACAAGCTATCTACAACACACTACAATAGCAGCAGAACCTCAACAATACTCAATAGGATACTGGTATACCCAAAGATCCTACACACGCGAATGACAATGATGTTAAAGCTTGCATAAATAAATCAATGCTTACAAAAATAACTGAACTGCTGTATCGACGATATTCTTGGACGACTTTGAGCATTACAAATTATTATAATTTCAGAAAAATTAAATCATGTAAAGGAATCAAACGTTTAGTCACCTTGATCTTGCATGTTTTCATTTTCAGATATTGTCCAGTGAAGGATTTGTTCATAAAATTCAACATGCTTTTGAGATACATAAGGAATCAGTCTTCGTATGTAATTAATTTTGAAACAATTTATTGGTAGTTTTCCCTGTGGATTAACACATTTTGGAGGAAAGATTGATTTTGGTCTGCCAGGATGTGACAAACGAAAATTATTCAAATTAACTTTACAGGGAGTTATTCCTGAAAGCTTAATTTGCATAATACACGTCACTGTACGTAACAGAAAACCACAGTTTAAAGTCACACAGAGTTAGTGTGCACTCAAATGTTGGTTGCTTGACGGTTGTCAGCCCACTTTGAGGTCTGTGGATATAGAGGGGAAAAATTGGATCGGTGTCGGGTAGAGTTCCCGGGTAGCTCAGTGGGAGAGCGTTGGTACGTTTAACCAAAGGTCCCGGGTTCGACACCCGGCCCCGGAACAATTTTTCCCTCAAAATTATTCAAACGAAAAGGTGTGTTTCACTACTGTCAATGAACTGATTAACTGACACAGCCAGGCAATTGCTTGTTGTAAATGAAATGAAACATAGTGCTCAGTGCAAAATTAATTTTTTTTTTTATTTCTAGGAATATGTCTTTGTGCAGTCTCTTCCGAAGTCCAGTCTTTTTTATACCATTGTGACCAGCATGTTTTAAAATCTAAAATATAAGTAAACTGTTCCAATTTCTGTAACCCCAAATTTACCATTTTCTTCATTACCTGTGTAATAATTTCTGTGATTTCTTTTACTGAGTAGAGCCTATCATATCTGTTGATTTGTTTTATAATCAATGCAAAGTCCCTGTCACATGGAAGTAAAGAATGTCCCCGGACAGGGAAATTGTGTTCAATCCAATGTGTCTGTGAGCGCCAGAAGCATTTTTGAGACAGTATGGTTCTTATTCAGGCTTCCACAGTTATCTGAATATACGTGGAGTTCTGTAATGTTAGTAGGCACTTTCTTCAAAAAATTATATAAGAGGGTCCTTTCCTTCCTTGACCTTCATGATACAAGTAGATTTTACATGATTGTGTTTTAGTATTGTGAATGCAGAAAACGTTTAGTGACAATTGTCTTAAAATAAATGTATCTTGTACTTAGAGTAACTGGATGTTCTCCATGAACTCCATTAACAAGGCTAACACATGTGGCTCATTCGCGTTATTTGTTTCCTTTTTCAGTTTGTTATAGAACTTTTTCGCCCTTCTCTTGTGTATCATGAGTTCAGCTGATGCATTTCGTTTTGCACTGCCAATAATATGAGAATTTTTATTGTAACGCTTAGTTTCTCGTAGGTGCAGCAACAGTAAACTTGTGGGCGTCCGAAATATATATTGTAGTTTTCATTGAATAATGTTCCATATGTTTGATAACTGCATTTGACATCAGGGTGTATTGCATTTAGAAATAATTATATAATCTGTTAATACTTATTCAAATTATTAAATAAAATAGTACGTATAATATTTTAATGCTTCTATTTTGTCAGTTGTTTTATATATATATATATATATATATATATATATATATATATATATATATATAAACAGGAACATGGTACGTAAGTGTCAGCCTTAAAAGGCTTTTACTTTAACAGAGATGGTTAACAAGCAGGAACATTTTATTTTTAATTGAGGTGACCGATCTTGACGGTAGTTGTTACTTTATACTCTTGTTGCCAGGACTCTTATCAGAGGATTGGGGTCGTACAGCAAGTCCTTATGAAAGTTTTCTGTAAATTTCTGTATAGTGTCGTAGAATGATTCTATTTCAAGCATGTCTTGTAGTTGTTTATTGGTGGTTCTATAGTCTGCACCAGTGATAGTTAGGGATACTTTTCTCTGCATAGCATGAAGACGTCTGATAATTTGGAATTTTGCATTGCTCCAGATTTTGCAGCCATAGGTCATTTGAGATCTTATAACAGAAGTGTAAAGGATTTTTTTCAAGGGAAGTCTGATGTAAGGTGACTTCAACAATGGATATAGATGAATGAATCTGGCTAATGCTTTGTTACGAGCTGCTTCAACATGGTGATGAAATCGAAGTTGTTTATCAAGTGTGACGCCGAGGTATTTTACAGATTGTTTATAGTAGATATCTTCGGAGAAGAGATTGAGGTGATCTGGTATTTTTGGCTTTCTTCTGGTAAAAATGATGGCTTGAGTTTTACTTATATGACTTTTATTCTCCAATTTCTTAGCCACATTTTCCAATATTTTGAGTTGTTTTTGCATAGTATGTTGTGCGATGTTGATTGAAATGCCACTGGTGAAGTAGGTGGTGTCATCTGCGTATAATCTCATATTGCATTCAGCAATCAATGGAATATCGTGTACATAAACTGAATATAAATGCGGTGCTAAGACAGAACCCTGTGGAACTCCGGCTTTGATATTCTTGATGATTGATAAAGTGCCATCCATTTTGACTTGAAAAGTTCTATCTGTTAAGAAACTATGTATTAGGTGAATAAGACTATCATCTATTGACAGTTTAATTAATTTGAATAAAAGACCCGAGTGCCAAACTGTGTCAAAAGCATATGCTATATCCAGAAATGTAGCTATTGTATGTTGGCCGGCTTGAAAGTTATTTATGATATGGGTTGTGATTCTTTTAAGTTGATGAATTGTTGAGTGATGTTTCTTGAAACCGAACTGTTCGTGATGTACTTTTGATGGAATTTGAAGAATTGGTAGAAGTCTTCTTGCAATAATTTTCTCTAGAATTTTTCCTTGAATGCTCAGTAGACTAATCGGTCTTCTATTATTTGGAATCATTGTATCTTTTCTTGGTTTGGGAAAAGTGACTATGTGAGCATGTTTCCAGGCTTTAGGAAAATACTGCAATTTTAGACAAGTGTTGTATATTTTTGTAAGATATTTAGTAACATTTTTTGGAATATACACAAGCATTTCTGTTGTCACTTTATCAGGTCCTGCAGATTTCTTACGTTTGAGTTCCGCAATTATAGATTTTAACTCTGATGGTGATGTAGGAGTAATAGTATTCGTTGATGAAGGGCTGAGATATTATTTTCTCATATAAGAACATTGAACATCAGTCCTGTCCTCTGTTGACACTTTCCTGAATTACATCCTCCTCCAAGTAAAAGGAACTTCAGTCAATAACAACATTTTTCTGCATGGAACGTGTTACTGCTTGCAATGATGCCCTTTTTGCTCAGAACAATGACTAGCACTATGAAGACTTGATTTACGTAAATAACTCAAATTTGTAAAAAAAATATTAATGTAGCCCCTTCTGCTTCGAGCGATTAATTTGTTTATGGCTAGAATTTCTATGCACAACCTAGTACTAACATCGTTTTATTATTATATCTTTTAATGCACAAAAATCTTATCCCTACCATCATCAGCATTGTTATTTGAAATGTTGGAGTGTAACAATAACTTGCAATTGGAACTTACTATAGAAGGATTGTGTCAAATCACTTGTGAAGTTTGTTAAAACTTGTAACATTCTAAGTAGGTACTGTTTACTTACATTTTAAAATGGTTATGTTGTTAGGTTGAAGAGAGAATTATATTTTGTGTCTTTGATTGAATCCTGTTCCAGTATCAAATGCTGACCCATGTAGAGTTTAATTAGCTCTTTCCCATTGTATCATTTAAGCTCACCTTATCTCCACCATAATTTTGATTTAGGTTAGGAACTACATAATAATATGGTATTGAAAATATATTGTTTACCGTTACAATTTTATACTTATGCTTTTGACTTATGATAATTTCAATGCTAATAAGGAATATTAAAATTTAAGCAAGTTTATTGTAAGTTTATTTTAACTATAGATCATAGATGTAGCTAGATCTGGAAAATGTAGAAATCTGATTTGAATTCTAGCCTTTGTTAAAATATTGTACTTTTATACATAAATTGATTGGAGACCATGTCCTCGATCAAAGAGTTTTATTGTGTTGATTAATATTGAGTGCAATTTAGCTGGAAAAAAATTTAAAATGAAGTCTGCTATTTTGGGATTTAAATGATTTAATTATCATTATTTCGTCCTCATGGGGGAAGAAATTTTCTCATGAAAATTTCGGCCAGTGTATGGGACCGGTGCCCACCCAGCATTGTGATGCACTTGGGGAGCTACGATAGGTAGCGAAATCCGGTTGCAAAAACCAGCTATAACGGCTGGGAGGATCATCGTGCTAACCACACGATACCTCCATTCTGGTTGGATGATCGTCCACCTCTGCTTTGGCATGTGGGCGTGAAGCCGGCTGGTCGGTCTAGGCCCTTCATGGGCTGTAGCGCCACAGATTATTATTATTATTTATTATTGTAATAAATGTACACATGAAAATGTAATTGCGTTAGCAGGCTATTAATTTGCATACAAACTAGCGATATATCGTTAATCGCTACGATATATCGATATATTTTTTGCAATATATATCGACTATCGAAATTAGGTTTGCAGTATCAATATATCGGTATTTATATTATTTTCCCCATCTCTAATGCTGGATATGGGTGATCAAACACACCCACATAACAGGCAGAGAAGTTCGAGATGACGCCATGATTTAGTAGGCTCTGATGATGGTGCGTGAAGCACTGAAACAGCTGTAAGCCGCACAAATCTTACATAATTAACACGAGTAAGTCTACTAGTTAATCAATTAATTATTAAATAAAGAGTACAAAATATATTACGTCTTCTTTTAACACAGATTTGGTAAAGATAATAACTACATAAGGTTTGTTCCAGCAAGCAATTCAGAACGCATTTCGAACTAATACCAAACTTCTTTCGACGCATGTGCCAGATGTGTACGGTGTCGGAACTAGTTCGGGATTTTACATTGTTGGAACGTTTCTTGAACTCTTCTTTCACGGCCTTCCGAGTTTCTTCTCATATTAAAATTATATTCATCTTCCGAACTTAATTCTTCGTAAAATATATCGCTATCACCTTCCAAATCACTCACGATAGACTATATTTTTTATTTTAACCTGCCTAGTCTCGAAGCATTTTAATCATAACATCAGATTAAACCATCTGCACATGCATCAGCAGTTCAGAATTCCCAGTTCCTGCTCTTAATCAAGAACTAATTTCACTCGTTCCGAACGAGTTATAAAGCACATTGGAACAGGGAACTCGGAGTTCAGTATCGGTTCGGAATCAGTTCTAGTCTTGTTCGAACACATATTGAGCTACTGCGCATGAACAGGTAGTTCAGGATCGATTCTGAACTGTGCTGGAACAAACCTATACACAACACAATAGAGGCAATAGCTCTGTGAACTAGCAGTCAAGCATTGTTGCTATATTTTACGAACACTGCAGAGAAACGTGACAGTTTTAAAAGTCAGCCTCAAACCAAGAAATGGATTCGGAACACCTCAAAATCTGTGCTTCAGTGGCAGACCATGACAATATCTTAGAAAAATATTGGAGTGCAAGAGGTCAAATGACTTTACTGTCAAACGCCTGCCATTAGAAAACAACAACATAATTGTCAGCCACTCAATAACATAATTACATGTAATGTTGGACATCATATTATCGTATATGGTGCCATCATTACTATCTCTTACATTTCCATTTACTTAATAATAATTCTCTAACTAATTATGTCATAATCTCTTAATATTAAACACTTATTCCAATCTAACTTGTCCTACATTATTTTTTTACTCATGGTTAGGATATTATTTCTAATATTCTCCTTATTTAATGCTGCCCATAGTCCTGTCTCCCTTCGTCTAATCATTTTTTAGTTATTACTATGATATATCATGATAAAATATATTTCATGTCCAGTATTACCTTCATGTAATGAGATCCTCCTACTATAAAATTGGTTCCACTACATTCATTTTTGACACTTTCATACTGACCAATCTTCAATCTCAATTTCATTACCTAAAAATATTATTCCTTCATTTGTAAACTAGTACGTTATATACTTTCTATTTCAATTGAGGATCGTTTTTGCAAAACTTGCTAACTGAAAAAAAACTAAATTTTACAAGAGAGACAAAACACTATAGTAAGTAAGTTTTGCTGCAAGTTTTGAAAAAACGATCACACTTTGACACACAACAATGAAGAGAAATAACTCAATTTTACTAAGACGCCTTAAACATCATGTAGAGGCCTGCCATATGTTAACGAATCCATCAAAATCTCAATTTTGCAGTTAGCAAGTTTTGCAAAAACGGTCCTCAATTTAACTACACTCCAATTCATTCTTCCGATCCTCCCTTATCTATCTACGACCATTCCTTTCCTTATTAATAAACATTTTCATTAAGTGTTTCTTCATCCTTGTACAATGAAATAATAACTAGCTCAGATTCTTCCACACTCCTTAATCTGAGTCTCTCTGGATTTGTTCCTTCTCTGCACCGTCCCTCATTTCACGCACAAACATATTCATCATATTCACTGTCACAGGTTCAGCCCTTTCCGCAATGTTCAATTCTACCATATTTCTGTCTTTACTCTCTTCTCCTGTGTTACTGTCTTTTACTGTTATACACTTGCTTCCTTTTTTTCTTCTCGTCATCACACCCCATTTTGTTACTTACATTCAAACCTGCACACGAAAAAATTCTGTCTTGTTCACTTCACATATTTTCTTTCACTGATTTTCTACTTTTCCCATCCCTGAATTCCTCTCTTTCTCTTCCCCTCTTTTTCCCTCTAATTTCCCCTCACTTTCAAGTTTTAAAAATATAGTACAATCAAACTACAATCAAAAGTCGATATAACGAAATTCTGGGGACAGTGAAATTACTGTTATTTCTGTTATATTGAAATTTCGTTATACTGGGCAAATACAACCTTACAATAAAACATTCAAGGCATGCAATGCAATAATACATTGACTCGATTGTGACATGGACAAAGAAATTCCATCTTAATGTCAATCCTGGAAAGACACAAGCAATTATATTAGAACACAAACGGCAAACTGACGCTGTAAAGCACCACGACATTTCCCCTGTTAAAGTAAGTACAGTGCATATCCCTTTCAATTCTTCGGTAAAAAATCTTGGCATTCACATGGATAATAATCTCAACTGGAACATGCAAATCACAGAAACCTGCAGAAGAGTATATTCTACTATCCATGTGCTAAAAAGGATAAATGTTCATCTCCCCTCTTGCTTAAAAAAGTCCCTTGCGCAGATGCTTGTATTTCCCTATTTTGACTATGCTGACATTTTACTGACTGACCTTTCCAGCAACAACAAAATGAAACTTCAACGTGCTCATAATTTGTGTGTACGTTTTGTAAGCAATGTTCGTAAATATGATCATATTACCCCATCCCTGGAAACAATAGGTTGGCTTAAACTAGATGAGAAAAGAAATTTACATTCACTTCTCCTTCTCTTCGAAAATCTTGAACTCTTCTATTCCTTCGTACCTGTCGTCTCGCTTCACTTACCTTTCTTCCCACCACAATCTGAACACACGCTCTCGCCATGAAACAATACTAACAATACCATCCCATCGAACCTCCTCATACTCATCCTCTTTCACAATAGCCCTGCCAAGACTCTGGAATTCGTTACCTGCTAGCATCAGGGACTGTCGAAATAAAATTGAATTCAAACGCAAACTTACTAGGCACTTGGTCAGTAATTGAGACTCGTTCAGACATGGTTTCTTGTAAATAGTTCTCTTAATCTATCATAAAATATTTCAATATCCGGTAATTTCATCACTATAGAATTTTGTTATTCTAGGTTCAATTTGTGATTCAGTAAATACAAAAATATTCTTTGTTCTTAACTTCTATGATAAAATGTCTAGCTTTCATTAATCAGGTAATCTTGTCGTACTTTAATTTTTATTGTAATTGTAAATTTAATATTAATTGTAATTTTATTCTTCATATTATAGTTGTAATCCCCTGGTAGAGGGGTAGAGAAGGCCTGACAGCCTTATCTCTACCAGGTTAAATAAATACTACTACTACTAATAAATTATGGAACTGTAGATGCGCTGCTGAAATACTTCTTTGCTATATTGGACTTCTATCTGTGTCTATTTCTTCTAAAACTATGAATTTTTCCTTAAAAGAATTATTTAAACTTTCTCTTGGCCATTGCCCTGATTGACATGCTTCACCTAAGGATACTCTCTGCACACTCAAAATTCCCCTTAATTAGAATATCTCCAGACAATGACTACAGTACGTTAAATGTTTAAAGAATAAAGCCAGATCAAGATTGTCTCACTAGATGCTAAATGCTGGGTGCACACAAAAGTCTAAAACTGTTTTCTAACAACATGTTTAATCTTTTTCAGCACACAGCAAAACACAAAAGCTCCTACAGGTACATACCTGTGCTGGATTGCTAATTGTTACAATTTCATTTGTGACAGAAGAGATGCTTTTAGGACACTACTTGTCTAGGAGAGGAAATACTGTTGGGAGTGCAAGAGTAAACAACCCATTCATTGAATTAGGCTACAATATGCATTTCAACTGTGAGCAGCATGGGATGAAGACAAATTCAAACAAAACGGTGACCACGGTTATCGGAAGAAAAATAAAGAAAGTAAACATAGGAATTCTAAATCAGACAGTAACATGAGTTGCTGCTAGGAAGTCAAAAGAAGGAGTATATCTATCTGTTCCTCAAAATTATGTGTATCGCCATACATTACTAGTAAATATGTACAGACCCAGAATCAAAATTTAGATGGCCCAAATCAGTGGCAGCTGATTGACTGAGGCAAGTGAGGCCAGGCCTCAGTCACTTGGCTTAACTGAAATCAAATTTTGTGTTTTTATATAATATATTAGTTATTTGAATGAAGCATATATCGCTGTAGAAGCATTTGAAAACTTTGATGTATATAGAACTGTTTTGCAGTAAAATTTGTTCCTGAGGCCGGGATTGCTCGTGCCGGGTCTGGCTTGTGATGTATATAGACCTGTTTTGCAGTAGTAAAATTTGTTCCTGAGGCCTGAATCGTTCGTGCCGGGTCTGGCTTAATGCATTTCATGTCCTTTCGCAGGCTTTGAGTTTATGCTTAAAACGTTGTAGCTGAGGCACAATTCATCTGGCCTGTTCAGGTTTCACTCCTCCCATCCATGGGCCGGCCTCAAGGGTAGAATGGGGTGGGAATAGCAGTAGTGACTTGTTTTCCTAACTAGGCCATAAATAACAAAATTCCAGCTCTTTGGCAGGCAGAGATCCACTCGATTCTCTCCCCTTATGTCTCAATTTACGACATAAGCGAGGGTGTTGTACTATTGTACTTCGTAATACAGTAGTGAATCTGGGCCAATGTTGTTATGTATTTTGGGAAAATATAAACAGAAACAAATGAGAGAAATAATGCTGGAGAAGTTAATTCATTGTTAGAGTGTCCTTTTTCGAGAAGAAATAATACTGAAAGAAAGGAAGTTTTAAATAAAGAGAGAGACTACTTACGACATCGCTGATAATTTTTCTGACACATAATCTTAAAATGCGAGTTTCTATTGCATCCTGGTATGGGCAACATAAATGGTTATGTGGTAATGTGATGCAAAATAAACTTCTCTTGGCCTTGTTTGTTGCTGTCAGAGGAAAAAAATAAAAAGAAAAGAAAGAAAGGGGAATTTCAACACATAACATGGGTTGCTTCATCATACTGAAACAATCACTGAAACTCACTGCATAACAGCTTATTTGGTGAGTGAAATTATTATTTTTCTTGATAGTAATAAGAATAGATTAATAATAGTAATAATAATAATACAGTAATAATGATATTAATAATATAATAACAATAATAATTAATATCATAAACAAACATTTCCTATAGGAGGCACTTAAACTAGTTGCATCTGGCCTCACTGAGGATTTCAATCACCGGCCGCTACTGGCCCAAATTTTGTTTCTGGATCCATACAAGTGATGTCATAATAATGACGATGTATATATAATAAGATTATGTTCATCTCCTTTATTTCTAATATCTCAGTTATGGAACTGCGGCAGAAATTAATGTTACTAATATTTTTCAGAACTCTGTTATCATAAGTTATTACCTTCCAATTCTGATAGTTTACAGCGTATTTTTGATAATCTAATGCTAGACACTTTTTTTTCCTCAAGGGTCAATCCATGGTTACGGGTGTGATATATGCAGCAATAAACATGCATGAAAATCTGTGACTGCACGTATTTGCAAAATTTCCAAAATGAAGATTAGTACAATTAAAGTTGTTCTTTGGATCTGTGAAAAAATATCTGAAATTAATTTGTTATAAACATCAGAATAAAATACGTAGTGGTTATGGGTGTGACATGAAAAGGACATGGAAATTTGACACCTTACACTCCCTGTCAGATTTCTGTGAATCTACAGTATTTAGTTTCCTTAATTAGGTAGTACATTATTCAAAGTAAGAACACAAACACAAAACAATAAAACTTACCATGAACACAGAGGATGTCTTCATTGAAGCCCTCTTCTTCCTCCTCATTCTCATCTTCATCTTTCAGCAAAGATGTCTCAAGTTTCTGAGAGTCCGATGCAGGAACAGTCTGACGACCATTATGCAAGCTGTTGTCGTGAATATCGTCAGAACTCGACACATCTGGAACAGCTCTCGTCTCGTTTTCTATCTTGTCTCCATTTCCTTGCTGATCACTCTCTTCTAATGTTTCGTCATATGTTATAGGCTGAATTATATCGTCACCAAAACCTGGAGTCCTGATTCGTATGTAAGAAGGCTTCAATTGTACTGATGAACAAGTTCGAGAAATGCCGTTCAAAGAAACGTTTTTACTACCTGCGAAATGTGTTTTATTGCCCGTTTCTTCCTTACAACTGTTCACTTCTCTTTCACTACCCAACACTTCATCACTTGAAGTAACTGCACTATCTTTACAAGTGTCTGAACAATCTAATCTAGCGTCTTTGTCTTCACAGCCAACTGACACTGTAGATGATACTTCTGTCTCCATCGCTTCGCACTCGGTGCTTGATATTTTTGAAGGAGAAGAAACATTCTTTGCAATACTCCTGTTCCCACAAGAAGTGACTGGTGAATTACTTCCAGAACTGTGGACCGCTAAAGGGGAGGACTTCGAAGCAAGGTCTTGTGAGCAATCGACAGTAATCTGTTTGCTGATTGTTTGTGTTCTTGAACGTGTCGTTCTTGGGACTGAACTTTCACAGTCTTCAAAATTTAAAGAAACGCTACCTACCCTGTTGCCTGAGCATGTAGAAATGTTTTGGTCAGTCTGAATATCTCTACTACAATTTGGTCCAATTGCACTGTCACAAGGGGCATCAACGTTACAGCTACTGCTACATTCTCCATTTTCTTGCTCTGGAGAACATCCATTAGCATCTTCATCATCTTTTTTCATCACTTCTTCCACCTCTTCGAGTACCAACTTTCTCCAGCACTTCAAAGAGTTTTTTCCAACCCAATATGTGGGTTCAGAGCTGTAAGTATACCAGTAAATGTTAATAAATATAAAATGCACACATAATTCACTCAATTTTGAGGCTGCATTTATTATGAAAGCCATATGGATATCTATACTAATAATAAATCTGTAGCCAAAATTTTTCTGGTAATTTTCGATTTTCCAAAAATAATTGGTCCTAACATATATAATTAACTTAACCACCCTGAAACCGAAAATCGCTTTTTTGAAATTTTTGTTTGTATGTCTGTCTGTCTGTATGTTTGTTTGTTACCTTTTCACGCGATAATGGCTGAACCGATTTCGATGAAAATTGGAATATAAATTAAGTTCGTTGTAACTTATATTATACGCTATATGGCATTCAAAATACGTTATTTAAAAGGGGGGTTGTAAGGGGGCCTGAATTAAATAAATCGAAATATCTCGCTTATTATTGATTTTTGTGAAATATGTTACATAACAAAAGTTAATTTAAAAATGATTTCTGATAAGTTTTATTCTCTGAAAAATTTTGATAGGACTCATAGTTAATGAGATAAATGAGTTTTAAAATTAAAATAACTGCCATCTAAGGCGGTGTATTGAAATAAAAAACAAATGACTTTGTCTATAAGGGGCCTTGGACACAACAATCGAAAATAGGTACAATTATGGACTCTTTCCACTGTTCTGGTACAATTTCCTTTTCCCAAATTGCAAGTACAAGTTTATAAATTTCGCTATATAATGCACTTCCACCCTCTTGTATTAATTCTGCTGGAATCTGATCGATACCTGGAGACTTGTACATTTTCAGATTTTCTATCGCAATTTCGACTTCTGAAAGCGTGGGTTCGGGTATAAATGGCTCAGCAGTTTGTATTTCATTGTCGTCCCGATCATTTCTATTCGGCCTATGTACATTTACTAGTTGCGCAAAATAGTTTTTCCATCTGTTTAGGATTGATGGAGAGTCTGCAAGCAAGTCACCATTCTCATCCTTGATCACGTTTACCCTTGGCTGATATCCGTTCTTAAATTCCTTTATACCCTTATATAAATCTCGAATGTTTTTATTCTTACTATTTGTTTCTACCTCATTCAGTTTTTCCTTCAAGTAACCTCTCTTTTTATTCCTAAGTGTACGACTTACTTCCTGTCTTTCATTGAAATAATTATCTCTCTTCTCCTCAACTGGATCCTGTAAGAATTTCAATTTTGCCTGTTTCCTTCTTTCTTACTACCATGCAACAACCTTCATCAAACCACGGTTTCTTTTTCCTAAGTTCATAATAACCTATGCTCTGCTCAGCTGCAATTTTGATACTATCTCTGATATTTTCCCACACGCTATTAACATCTAATTCTTTCTCAACTTCGTCGGAACTTTCTAAAGTGGCAAACCTATTCGAAATTTCGACCTGATAATTTTGCTTAGCTTCCTCGTCCTTTAATTTCAAAATATTGAATTTAGTAATATTAACTTGTTGCTCTATTCGCTTGGCTACTGATAATCTTTCTCTTAATTCTTCAATCACCAAATAATGGTCAGAATTACAGTCTGCACCCCTGAAAGTTCGAATATCTACTATACTAGTATGTCTCCGTTTATCTATCAAGATGTGACCTATTTGGTTGTGTGTCAATCCATCTGGAGAAGTCCAAGTATATTTATGTATATCCTTATGGGGGAATGTTGTACTTTTGACAATTAAATTTTTCGATGTGGCAAAGTTGACTAATCTAACTCCATTGTCACTACTATAGGGATACCACTTTGTAAATGCAGTTGTAATGCGCATGCGCTAATCTCCCCACCTACAGTTCTTGTTCATGGCGAGCGCTGAGTTCGTAGGGAGTACAGTTGCGCCAAAGTGAAGTGAAGTGGTAGTATAAAATAAATAAATGAATACTAGTAATAGTGCTGTGTGTTTAAGTTATAACCAGAGTATTGACATGTCTTTACGTGAGTAATATTGTTTGATCATAAACTCGTGGATGAATGTTCCCCAGAAAAATAGACGAAATTATGCGAGCATGTGCGGAAAACAGAGGACAAATATTTTGACCAGAAGTGTACGGTTGAAGTGGAAGTAAAGAACACAATCCAATAAGAGTCTCGATAACAGCGACTTAGCACCGCCAACTTCGGTTAAGACACAGATTCTGATTGGTGATCGACGTCGGGGAATGCACAGAGGGGAACACGCAGCGAGTATGGGAGAAGGAAATGATTTAGGTTTCCGCCATAGCTGCCTTTTCTAAGTGGTCTAGCTATAGTTGCGTGTAGTCTCTCTTTTCCAATATTTGGTCTAAAAATATCCTCCTGCCCTACTTTAGAGTTGAAATGCCCCAATAAAATTTTCATGTGATATCTAGGTAACTGATCAAAAGTATGTTCCAATTCCTCATAGAAGCTATCCTTTATATGGTCGTCTTTCTCTTCTGTAGGGGCGTGAGCATTTATAACTATGATGTCGCACCATCTACCCTTAAGTACTAAATATGATAAATAACAGGATAGAAGGGAAAGGAGAAGATTAAGAAATGGAAAGCAATAAACAAGTATGCAAAAGAAAAGAAACAAACAAGAGTAAGAAGAATAGAAGGAAGGGCAAGTAGAAGAAAATATTGAGTGAAAATGTTACCTGTCAAGTTTTGCTTTCAGCAAACTTATGACTTTCTTCATATCTTCTGCAGTTTGATTTTTTAATCGTATCACTTTACATCTGTGTTTAACACATGGAAGACACATAGAAGAATTACCAGGTAAACGAGGTCCACCTCCATACTTTGCAAAAAGCAAATCACCCTGAAATTAACATTACAACCACTATAAAACAACATCTCACAGAGAATTTTTATTATATTTTATATATCTCATTGAGAAGTTCATATGCTACAATTGTTGTTGTAGAAAACACTAGATAACTTCTCAAATAAGCTAAAAACTTACAGCAACTGAAGTAATGCACTTAGTCTGTGGCACAGAACTTGGATCCAGCTTCCCATGAGGACATACAATCTTGCTATTGTCTATAGGTTTGACATCATCACTAGTCAACCATTTTGCCAGCCAATCAGAGAGTATAAACTCAAAAGGAACGCCTTCAGTTGCAGGTAACATGTTGTAGAGATTGGACATTTCTTGTTGCCGTGCCTTGCCACTTTCAACAGTCACAGCCTAGAAATAACACAAAAGATCAGATATGAGTGATATAACTTCTTCAAACACATGCAAAAAACCTTCAGGCAAAATCTGTTCTTTTTCCCACCAAGTTCCCTACTTTGAATGCAGATATCCGTGTGAGCCAGCATCTCAACTGAAACTGTAGACATCTCTACAGAATGCCTTCTAAGACCAAAAAAGATCTTCTGATGAACAAATCAGGAAACAAAGGAGAATATTCAGTTAAGGGGATTAAGTCATTTTTTGTGTAAGTGAGTTTTGCTCCCCAGGGGAATACAGCTACAAGTGGGTGTGCAAAAAACAAAAGAATGCTAGCATCTGATGTGTTTTATTTATGTATGAAATTATTTACAATAAGGGTCCAACGTTTAATTTTCATTTAACTCAAAACTTATAATATGTCAGCTTGATGAGTTAATGACCGAATTTGGTATAATTTTTCTCTATTCAATACCTAATTCCCTTTTGACCCTTTCCTATCCAGTCCTCTGACTGAACTCTTATTTTCTTCGACCCCGATGGTATTAGAGCATTCGAAGCCTAGGGGTTCATTTCACTTTCCTTCCTACCCTTTCTACATTTCTGTTCCTAGTGCTGACCTCCTATGGCACTAAAATCGTCCTCCAGTGGCTTAAGGAGGGAAAACTGGTGATCAACAAGATCTCCCAGCTACTGTAGGTCTAGTAGACTCGTCGACCAACAGCAGGTGTGGTCCTCCAGACATTCTGGGGGTTGTGTGTGAATGAAGTAGCCACCAAAACGTTAAAATATGGTGTTCACTTAAATCGGCTACAATTTGCCATTTAACATCGTCTGTAGCTGCATTTAGATTGGCAACAGGCCATGACTGTTTGGCCAAGCACCTGCATAGAATTGGAATATACCTATCAATCCCCTAACTGCCCATTGTGCAATTCAAATCAAGAAATGGATTCGGAACACCTCAAAATCTGTGCTTCAGTGGCTGACCATGACAATATCTTTGGAAAATATTGGAGTGCAAGAGGTCAAATGACTTTATTGTCAAATGCCTGGCATTAGAAAACAACAACATACAGCATATATATGAGCAAGTGAACAGAATGCAGTGTATCTGGGATTAAGTAGTATCTGGGCTTTTGAAATAACAAAAAAAAAAGTACATGACAATCAGTACAAAACCTTAAGATATAAATCAGAAAATCAGAACAGAATACTTGAACAAGTACTAATATTTCATATTTCAGAAATGGAACTAGAAATGACAAGATTTGGCTGTTGTTGGTCCAATGCCTAGGTACTTGACAATTAAGTTTTGCATGCAGAAGTTACACGCCAAATACACAAAGCAAGTAATATACCTAGCAGTTATATTATGATTGTGTTTTAACTAATGGAGGTTACTTGACACACCTTCATCTCAAACAGCAGAAATAATTAAAATGCTCTCTCAATTAGCATCACTCAATAAAAAAAATTGTATTCCAATGGATACCATCCCATTGTGGAATCCTGGGAAACGAGAATGCGGATGCTTTAGCAAAGAAGGGCAGCACTGCTACTTACAGACCTGTTACTAAATCTACGTATTACTCTGTGAAGAGATTTATTAAATCTACATACTTAGACTTCAACAAACAAAATTTGATAACTCAATCCCAAGGGAAAAAATGGAACTCTCTGCATCAAAATCCACAGTTAATTCCCGATTTACCACGAAAATCGTCTGTAGCTGCATTTAGATTGGCAACAGGCCATGACTGTTTGGCCAAGGATCTGCATAGAATTGGAATATATCAGTCCCCTAACTGCCCATTGTGCAACTCAAACCAAGAAATGGATTCTGAACACCTCAAAATCTGTGCTTCATTGGCTGGTCATGATAATATCTTTGAAAAATATTCGCGTGCAAAAGGTCAAATGACTTTGTCAAACGCCTGGCATTAGAAAACAACAACTTGACTGTTCATCATCCACTCATATGAATCCAGTTCTGCAAACCAATTTACTGCAAGCCACCAGCGTGGCTCAGTCGGTTAAGGCGCTTTCCTGCCGGTCTGAAGTTGCGCTCGGGCGCGGGTTCGATTCCCGCTTGGGTGGATTACCTGGTTGGCTTTTTTCTGAGGTTTTCCCCAACCGATGCCAGGTAATCTATAGCGAATCCTCGGCCTCGTCTCGCCAAATACTATCTCACTATCACCAATCTCATCGACGCTAAATAACCTAGTAGTTGATACAGAATCGTTAAATAACCAACTAAAACAAAAAAATGTACTGCCAGCCAATGCTCAGGGTGTGCCATAGAAAGCTGGTCTGCGCTACATCTGTGATGAGATGAGGTGATGACGGAGATTTGTTGGGAACTGGCGATCCCAGAGAAAACCCCTATGTTACCTGAACCACTAGCTTGTCCAACACAAGTTATAAAGTGAGGGATCAAACCCAGGTCCACAGGGTTGTAAATCCAGCACTCCAGCCACTACACCACATTGGTGGCTAATTATGAAAATATAATATAGAGAAAAGGATAATAAAGAATGTAACCATCTACAGTAAGACTAACTTACTTACTGGCTTTTAAGGAACCCGGAGGTTCATTGCCGCCCTCACATAAGCCCGCCATTGGTCCCTATCCTGAGCAAGATTAATCCATTCTCTATCATCATATCCCACCTCCCTCAAATCCATTTTAATATTACCTTCCCATCTACATCTCGGCCTCCCTAAAGGTATTTTTCCCTCCGGCCTCCCAACTAACACTATATATGCATTTCTGGATTCGCCCATATGTGCTACATGCCCTGCCCATCTCAAACGTCTGGATTTAATGTTCCTAATTATGTCAGGTGAAGAATACAATGCGTGCAGTTCTGTGTTGTGTAACTTTCTCCATTCTCCTGTAACTTCATCCCTCTTAGCCCCAAATATTTTCCTAAGCACCTTATTCTCAAACACCCTTAACCTATGTTCCTCTCTCAAAGTGAGAGTTCAAGTTTCACAACCATAAAGAACAACCGGTAATTAACTGTTTTATAAATTCTAACTTTCAGATTTTTTGACAGCAGACTAGATGATAAAAGCTTCTCAACCGAATAATAACAGGCATTTCCCATATTTATTCTGTGTTTAATTTCCTCCATCTACAGTAAGACCTTGTTTTAATGTTCTCGTTTCCCATTTTTTAAGGAATAATTTGAAAAGTCTCAGCAGAACTACCATAAAAATAATGTAATTGATTCCCACTTTAAGGAAAATCACGTTTTTAAGAAATATACAAGGTGTGGCAGAGGAAACGCATGTTTTTCGATCAGCTAGTACTCAGGAGGGTTGGGGTTTCCACCACTTACTAGTAGACAGCTTCGATTATGGAGTTTCAGTAGCCATGGCGTCACGGACTTTGAAGTACCAACTGTTTGTCTTTGAAACTTATATTGAAACAAAGTCCGTAATTTCTGTCCCATTCTGGTAGTACCCAATGACCATCTCACTCACTCGACTTGTCTGTATGCGATTATTTTTTGTGGAGTTACCTCAAATCCTAGATCATATATACCCAGATTGCTAGGCATTATAGGTTTTGACGGTAACAACTTTTGTCAGGTTTACTATGCTGCCATCTAGTTGTTACATAAGGACTCACGTCATAACTCCCATTTGAATTGTATTAGCGACTGTGCTGCCATCTCGTGTTCATTTATGGCAGACAAGTGGCGATCCTGGTGGTTGTTCTCTTCAAAGTGCAACCGATTTTAATACAGGAATGAGCAATCTATATGTGATCTGGGCTCAAATCAAAGGTGTACAGAAACAAGTCCCACAGAAGTGGAAAAGAAAGCAACAGGAAGAAGAGAAATGGGTAGATAAAAGATGAAATGAAGAAGAGGAAGCGTAATAAAGGACGAGAAAGAATAGATAAAATGAGAAGACCAGAAGGAATTGGATAGGAATAGTACTTACTTACTGGTTTTTAAGGAACCCGGAGGTTCATTGCCGCCCTCACATAAGCCCGCCATTGGTCCCTATCCTGAGCAAGATTAATCCATTCTCTATCATCATAGTCCACCTCCCTCAAATCCATTTTAATATTATCTTCCACCTACGTCTCGGCCTCTCTAAAGGTCTTTTTCCCTCTGGCCTCCCAACTAACACTCTATATGCATTTCTGGATTCGCCCATACATGCTACATGCCCTGCCCATCTCAAACGTCTGGATTTAATGTTCCTAATTATGTCAGGTGAAGAATACAATGCGTGCAGTCTGTGTTGTGTAACTTTCTCCAATCTCCTGTAATTTCATCCCTCTCAGCCCCAAATATTTTCCTAAGAATCTTATTCTCAAACACCAGTGGATAGGAATAGTAGAAGATCAAAAAAGCAGGAAACAGAAGATGAGAAGGAGACCAGAAGGATGAGTGGAAAAGGGGAAGTAACAGGACAAGAAAGAGAAAGACAGGGGAATTACAAATGTATACAAACCTTAGTTTCATTCATTTCTTGAACCCAGTCCTCAAACTTTCTATCCTCAGTTTTAACCAAGTTACTGAGTCTTTCTGGCAAAACCCATTCGTCTCTCAACTTGTCTGCTGTCTCACTGCTCTTCCTATCTGAATTGTTCTGTTGATCTGGTTGAGATGATTTGGTATACACCAACATGTACGCACTGTTTGAAGTCAAGAAACCCTTAGGTACCCGTTGAAGTTTAACTTTTTTGTTACCATCTGAAATAAAATCAGTTGCATTAATAGAGGAATTCTCTTCCAACCTATGCCACCAAGGGGCTGACATACAGTGAAACAGTTAAAAATCTTACTGCATTTCCTTTGATTCCTGTTAAACAAAGACACTGTAGACTTGGTAAGTGTTCCAAGTGGTTTACAAGCGAGCTTGGAGAGTTTAAAGAAACCTGTTTATTCTATTACAACCTATTTACTTATTACGGAATGTCTGAACTTGGGGATACATATAAACAACTCAAACGTAAATATAAGAAGGCTATTAAAACGGCGAAAATGCTATTTTACTCCAATTTAATTAATTTCTCTGCTAATAAATCTAAAACTACGTGGTCTATCGTTTCTGAATTATTGAATAACAACTCTTAACCCAAGAACAAACATCCCGTCATAAATGCTGAAGAAATAAATAGCCATTTTATCTGTCAAGTAGATGAAATTGTCAATATGCTTAAAGGAAACAACGATTATTCATCCTTTATAAATAATTCACATAAACCTGGTACAGTTTTTAAACTTAATTACGTTACTGTTCAGCAGGTTTACACTGCTATTCTGATACTTAGAAACAGTTCTTGTCCAGATGTTTATGGTATTAGTCCAAAAATGATCAAAACTGCTGCTAATTTTATCTGTGAACCATTAACTCATATTTTCAACACTTGTATTGATAAATGCACCTTTCCAGACATCTTTAAATATTCCAAAGTTATTCCGATCCATAAAAAAGGTAATCAGCTAGATTATTCAAATTATAGGCCAATTAGTATAATACCTACACTTTCAAAGGTATTTGAAATCTTATTACACAATCAAATTACAGATTACTTTGAATACAAACGTCTATTTATTAATCAGTATGGTTTTAGATCCTCCCACAATACAATTGAAGCCATAGTTAAATTTGTGGAGAAGTGTTTTAGTGTTTTAGAAAACTCCAGGTTAATGTTAGGCCGTTTTTACGATTTTACCAAAGCTTTTGATACCATTTCTCATGATATACTCATAGAAAAACTGAAATTTTATGGTTTTAATAATTCTAGTACTATGTTTTTAAATTCTTATTTAACAGACAGACACCAATCTGTTTACTGTAATGGTGCAATGTCTCAATTTAAACCTGTCAAGTTTGGTGTCCCACAGGGTTCCGTTCTTGGTCCTGTGCTGTTCATTATATATATTAATGACCTCCCAGCCAGCATTGAGGATGACTGCCTTGACACTTTCATGTTGGCTGATGATTTGGCACTTGGAATTTCTCAGGATAATGATGTTTCGATGAAAAGACAGCTTGACAACACATCGCTCAGGATAAAAGACTGGTGTGATGCCAATAAACTTAGAATCAACTCTAATAAGACTGTAGATATTCAATTTTCTTTTAACAGAAATATTACTGACTTGTCTTCCTCAGTTAAATTCCTAGACATTCACCTCGAAGCCGGTCTGGGCTGGAGTACGCACATAGAATATCTTGTTAATAAAATTAATAAAGGAATTTTCATGTTATGAATCCTCAGACAAACATTATGTTACAATTCTTTACTTACAGTTTATTATGCCCATATTTACAGTCACTTAAGTTACGGGATGCTTTTGTGGGGCAACCATACTTCGGTTTCTAAGTTGTTTATCCTTCAAAAGAGAGCAGTGAGAATTATTTGTGGTGTCTCTTCTAGAACTCACTGTAAACCACTTTTTGTACAACTAGGAATACTTACGTTGCCGTCAATGTTTGTTCTCGATTGCCTTCTGTATGTTAAGCGTAATGTGCATAATCATCCTACTTGTTCATCCATTCATAATTATTCTACCCGTTCCAGACTTGGCATATATTTCACTAAGTACAAATATAGTACTACAAGCAATAGTTTTATTTCCATATCTTATAAACTTTATAATTCTTTACCATTGAATATAAGAAACACGTCATATTTTACTTTCAGAAGGATGGTGAGAAGGACTTTGATGGCAAATCCAATCTACAGTGTCAATGATTTTAGCAATATTACTTTTTAGATACTATTTGTTTTAACCTTATGTAATTGACAAATCTGTACATTTTAACCTGATCTTATACTATTTATTTTAAAACTTTTAACCTGTTTTTGTGAATGTCTGTGATTGTATATTTATTTTTTTATTCTTACATTATATTCATATTGTAGTAGTCATGTATTATATGTATCTACTCTGACGTTGTCTATGGCTGTAAATCGCTGGATGACATTAAATTCATCTATCTATCATGTATGTAATTTCAGTTTTTACTTACCATCTCCATCCTCGTCCGCTCCAAGTTTCAATTTCTTTCCCTCCATTTTCTCTACAGCTTCATCATTAAATTTATACCAGGTACTTGTAGTGCTATCACAGATGTGGGCTGCAACGTAAGAATCAACATAATGAATTTAGCCATTGCCATAATACAGAGTTTCTTAAAAAGAATACTGGTATTTTCAATTCGTTTTGAAATCAATACAGTTACAAAAAAGTACCAAACAAAATTTGTTGGTTATTTCTCGCCCACATCAATATTTAGGAGTAGCACAACAGACTCAAATAAGAGACCTAAGTTGCTCTAATATTTGTCTCAACCTCCATTCCTAAGCTATGATAGAACAAGGTAGTTTCTTTCAAGGAACTCTGTGGACAACAGATTTCAAGATGTTGAAAATTGGTGAGACGTTGCTAAGGAAATTTATTTTCTTTGACTTTGCTAATATGCTTACTGAATATATTCAAAGGCTTCAGTTGATGTGCCCAAAATTCGTGTGGATTTTCACTTCTCTGCAATGCTTATCTTTTTAAACGTCTTTTACCACCTCTTCATGCTCTTTTCGCTGATGGTGCAGATTCATACATACGAGCTATTCCATCTCAAATCGACCGAAATATAGAGAAAATTGACCTTACAATTTCTAAATACAATAAAACTTTTTTTGTACGTAGAGAACTGTGATACAGTGCTTTGTGCAAAGTTTGAGGCTTCAGAACTTCATAGTGTTTAAATTTAAAATATTTAAATTTATCGTATTTTCATAAAATTTGCAACTTTAAACTGTTGTAGCTCCGAAACTCTTTCACCCAATGATCAAAATAATGGTTTATTTCGATGCTGAGAAATTAAAGTTTATATTGACATATAAACAGATTTTCTTACTTTTTATGGAAATGGAGAAATTTAGGTTTTTCCTCATTAAGACGCCTTTGCCAAGGAAAAAAATATTTTAAAAATATATAGTTAGATTCCTATTGAAAGTACAAATAAACACATATTTTTTTACTGATGGCACGTTGATAAGAAAGTATTGAAAATATCAAATAAAGAAAATAAATAGTACGCGCATGAACTAACCAGCTGACTGTGAGGCGGGAGCTAGCCAAGGTAAGCAAGGCCTGGAGACATAAACATGTGATGTGTCGTCTAGCAGTCATGGCTGTGCTAGCTTTACCACAGGTTTTCATAAACACAGGAGTAAAATGACGCCCAACACTCGCTTATCTTCAGCTCTCGGCCAGTGCGTGCGGTACTGCACCGTTCAAGTCTAGGCGTGTGAAAATAGTCTATTTAATACCCTCGAAACTTATTGCTGAGCCACTAAGCAAACAATGCCGAATCCCTCTTAATAATGCAAGGTTTTTTCTCAATATTTTTTACATTTTTACAAATGGGCAAAAATCTAAAAGTAAGTAAAATCAGATTATCTGTCTCTCTGTATACAATAAAATTAAGGATTACTTCTTAACATAACCTACCAAATGTCAGCTTCGAAATAAGCTCTCGTTCAATGTTCTGCAGTAAATGGTTCCAGAGTTCTGAGCGCTGAAAGAAGCTTCTTTTTATAAAATATGCTAAATTTGTCACTCAATAATATGAAAACCGTTTGACATTCGATAGTATATTTTTGAAAATGCACTCTCCTCAGCACCTTGTATAAATAGGGAAAAAATTAGAGTATAAAAAATGCGAGGTTTTTTACTGATCGATTTCATATGGAATAGCCCATACGTCTAAGTTCATGCTACACCTTAATAAGAGGTTCAAATTTTTCCTACCACAGCTCTTTGTGTACCATTAGCTACACAAATACTGGGACGACTAGTAAATTAGTGCTAAAATGTTGCCAACAAACATAATGTTGGACACGCAACCTTAGACTGCCTGAATTGATGATTTTTCTGACAGACAACATACCAATACAACTTCCTACTCTCTAATTACAATTACATAAAATGCAGTATTCTTCTTGGGAAAACCCTTCACAGAGTGTGATGAAAATTGGCATCAGTTACTTTAAATTAAAGGACATTTAAGATATTTAGAAAATAAAAATTAAATAACATTCAGTACTTATTTAATCTATTTTCAGAATGAATAACTCACGGAACTTTGAAAAGAACAATAAGAACAGAAACAAAACAATACTTACTTACTTACTGGCTTTTAAGGAACCCGGAGGTTCACTGCCGCCCTCACATAAGCCCGCCATTGGTCCTATCCTGAGCAAGATTAATCCAGTCTCTACCACCATATCCTACCTCCCTCAAATCCATTTTAATATTATCCTCCCATCTACGTCTCGGCCTCCCCAAAGGTCTTTTGCCCTCTGGCCTCCCAACTAACACTCTATATGCATTTCTGGATTCGCCTATACGTGCTACATGTCCTGCCATCTCAATCGTCTGGATTTTATGGTCCTAATTATGTCAGGTGATGTATACAATGCGTGCACCTCTGTGTTGTGTAACTTTCTCCATTCTCCTGTAACTTCATCCCTCTTAGCTCCAAATATTTTCCTAACAACCTTATTCTCAAACACCCTTAATCTCTGTTAATCTCTCAAAGTGAGAGTCCAAGTTTCACAACCATACAGAACAACTGGTAATATAATTGTTTTATAAATTCTAACTTTCAGATTTTTTGACAGAAGACTAGATGACAAAAGCTTCTCAACCGAATAATAACAGGCATTTCCCATATTTATTCTGCGTTTAATTTCCTCCTGAGTGTCATTTATGTTTGTTACTGTTGCTCCAAGATATTTGAATTTTTCCACCTCTTCGAAGGATAAATCTCCAACTTTTATAGTTCCATTTCGTACTATATTCTGGTTACAAGACATAATCATATACTTAGTCTTTTCGGGATTTACTTCCAACCCAATCGCTTTACTTGCTTCAACTAGAATTTCCGCGTTTTCCCTAATCGTTTGTGGATTTTCTCCTAACATATTCACATCATCCGCATAGACAAGAAGCTGATGTAACCCGTTCGATTCCAAACCCTCTGTGTTATCCTGAACTTTCCTAATGGCATATTCTAGAGTGAAGTTAAAAAGTAAAGGTGATAGTGCACCTCCCTGCTTCAGCCCGCAGTGAATTGGAAAAGCATCAGATAGAAACTGACCTATACGGACTCTGCTATATGTTTCACTGAGACACATTTTAATTAATCGAACTAGTTTCTTGGGAATACCAAATTCAATAAGAATATCATATAAAACTTCTCTCTTAACTGAGTCATACGCCTTTTTTAAATCTATGAATAACTGATGTACTGTACCCTTATACTGCCATTTTTTCTCCAATATCTGTCGAATACAAAAAATCTGATCAATAGTCGATCTATTACGCCTAAAACCACACTGATGATCCCCAATAATTTCATCTACATATGGAGTTAATCTTCTCAAAAGGATATAAAACTGGAAAAAGAAGTAACACAGCAACAACAAAACAGGAATTAGTACCACAATCAGCAGAACAAGAACAATAAAAAAAAGGACTTGCAGACTATTTGAATTGCTGTTTCACACTCACCAACATAATGTCCTGAGTTTGCACTATGACCACAATGAATCAGCACAGCACTTAGGACATAGAGCAAAGATCCATTAGGCTTCTGCAGGTACATAGACATGTCCAGGTTCTCTGGGAACTGTAAATACGAGCTCAGTTTCTTCTTGCAGCCCTTCTGTCTGAAAGCACAATACATAACATTTGAGAAACTCTAGTTACAGTGCAGCCAGGTGACAGATAGATACTCCAAACACACTGCAAAATTTTAGTGGAGGAAACAACCGAAGGGTCCATGGAAAGAACATGCTAAGTCACTTTTCTTAAATTTTATAAGGGAGCATTTCTTAACTTCAATATCCTGATAAGACATCATTAGTTTACATTTCATTTAGTTTAAGTTACCATATATATTATTATTTTAATGTACCGAAGTACATATGATATTTCCATGCAGATACTCTGCGTCATCATACGATGTAAGAGTAATGGAACGGAGAAAAATTCTCTCTCTGAGACGATTCTGTCCGACGCCGGGGTGGTACCCGGTGTGGCTTAGTGGATAAAGCATCAGCATGTAGAGCTGAAAACCCGGGTTCAAATCCCGGCGCCGGAGAGAATTTTTCTCCGTTCCATTACTCTTACATCGTATTAAGTTACCATGTTACAATTCAGGTTTTTTGCCATTCTGATTTACTAGAAAGACAGTTCACTTTATGAGCTAGCAGATGGGACCAGAAAACAAAATTAAAAAATACTTAGCTTGTTCTTTCTGTGGACCCTTCAATCGTGTCTAACTACTCTGATGGTCCAGTGATTACAGTGCTGAATCTGTAGACCCGAATTCGATTCTAAGCATACCCTTGAATTATGGCTTGTACTGGACAGGCCCATGATCCAAGTAATGCAGGGTTTTTGCCGGAAGCTCGGTGCCCTTGTGGCATCCCAACAAATCTCAATCATCATCTCAACTCAACATGGGTGCAGGGTTGTAGTCCCAAACTTTACAGTGCCAGAACTCTTTTTGTTTTTTAACTTTTGGGGAAGGGGAAGGTTTGGATGCAAAAAGAATAAGACAAAGAAAGAAATGCTATAAAGTAAGACTGTAAGGAGAATGCAAGGCAACACCAATCAATATCTACTCCATTTACCTTCTGAAGCTCAAGTAAACCGAAATGGTCACTGTAAGGGTGATCATTCTGCGCATTGTAATAAGCTGATTTAAATTTCACTTTTGTTGCTTCACGGTGGGCTGCACTTGTTTATTCGCCAACATTTTCAATTGATTGCTTTTCAGACATATGAATAATTTTTTGTGCCATATTATGAGCACTGGATTTCTTGTGTTCAATGATTTTTTTCGTAGTGACTTAAGCTGATCTGATCTGATCTGTAGCAATTTACTGAATATGAGCGCCATTCATTAGATACAGAAATACAGTCCTTTTTTTAATGTAATGCACCTAATGTAGTTACTTCATGACACACTTTACAGCCTAGCTTTCATTGCTTATACTCAATCCACGGATACGCTTCTTTTTTTCTTGACCACACATTTTTTTCATTCCTTACATTTGGCCACTCACTTTGCAGGCCGACGTTTTGGCTTTCACTATTTTTAACATTATGACATTGAATATTCTTTGCAGTTATACTGGGACTGTCTGTATCTTTTATAACAGTATCTCTGGTTGAATTACTAGGTTCATCAAATAGAAGCGATAGGTTTGAGACATCAACAATATCAGGAGAGGAAGCTTTTGTAACTCCACTAGTAACGGCAATGACAAGAGAAAAGAAAGAAGTTAATGTTTTTTATCTATGTTTATTTTGTTCCATATTTACTGAAGAGCAAATGTTTCAAGCAGTCTTTTAGTCAGTTATAGGCAGTAAATTAACTGTTTAAAATTCACTTCGTAAAATAACTGGGAAACAAACACCACAGACAATCTCCTGTATCGTACAAAGACGCGAAAACTAACAAAATACGATACGAAACGAAAGTGAATTAGGAATGTGATCATTTCGTGCAGGTGCACTAAAGTTTAGTTTGGTGGTTGTCCTGTCACTGATTCTTCCACCATTTCTCACCACACAACGTCTACGCTCCTAGTGGTCTCGCGACCCTCTCTTTCCGAATTTGTTCTGATTTTCTAAAGGAAGCGCAGAAAATATAATCACTAAATATTCTGACATTAACTAAGATATCGTTAGCTGGGAAAGTATTGTGATGTCAAAACAGATTTTAAAATTCCAAATCAGTGCCGGAGCTCCGCTCCACCTTCGAACACAGTGCCGGAGCGTCGCTCCGCTCTGCTCCACCTCCACTACGTCCCTGCATGGGTGTACCACTGATCAGCTCCCTGGGCAACAACTCTGTCGATAAATGGGTCTACAAAACTGGCTTCATATGGGTGAATGATTAACAGACAAGGACCCGCTAATAAAAAAAAAATATGTCATCTTAGTCATTTTATTATCAGCCCAGCAATACCTCATTTGAGCATTTCCATTCCCATTCTTCTTCTTCTTCACCTTACCCATATGCCTTTCAGAGCATTGGGGATCCTCAGTAAAGGTTTTCCATTTCCATCTATCTAGTGCCAAACATTTAAGTTTCACGTTGCTCAGGGTGGCACACTCAGTATAGTGCTGGCCTTCTGTGCCCGAGGTTGCGAGTTCGATTCCAGCCTAGGTTGATGTCACTTAAGTGTTCTTAAATGTGACAGGCTAATGTCAGCAGATTGGCATGTTGTTGTTGTTTTCTAATGCCAGGCGTTTGACAATAAAGTCATTTGACCTCTTGCACTCCAATATTTTTCAAAGATATTATCATGACCGAGAAGCTTTTGTCATCCAGTCTTCTGTCAAAAAATCTGAAAGTTAGAATTTATAAAACAGTTATATTACCGGTTGTTCTGTATGGTTGTGAAACTTGGTCTCTCACTTTGAGAGAGGAACAGAGATTAAGGGTGTTTGAGAATAAGGTTCTTAGGAAAATATTGGGGGCTAAGAGGGATGAAGTTACAGGAGAATGGAGAAAGTTACACAATGGAGAGCTGCACGCATTGTATTCTTCACCTGACATAATTAGGAACATAAACTCCAGACGTTTGAGATGGGTAGGACATGTAGCACGTATGGGCGAATCCAGAAATGCATATAGAGTGTTAGTTGGGAGGGCGGAGGGAAAAAGACCTTTGGGGAGGCCGAGAAGTAGGTGGGAAGATAATATTAAAATGGATTTGAGGGAGGTGGGATATGATGGTAGAGAATGGATTAATCTTGCTCAGGATAGGGACCAATGGCGGGCTTATGTGAGGGCGGCAATGAACCTCCGGGTTCCTTAAAAGCCAGTAAGTAAGTAAGTATTATCATGACCAGCCAATGAAGCACAGATTTTGAGATGTTCCGAATCCATTTCTTGGTTTGAGTTGTACAATGGGCAGTTAGGGGACTGATATATTACAATTCTATGCAGGTGTTTAGCCAAACAATCATGGCCTGTTGCCAATCTAAATGCAGCTACGGACGATTTTCGTGGTAAATCGGGAATTAACTGTGGATTTTGATGCAGAGAGTTCCATTTTTTCCCTTGGGATTGTGTTATCAAATTTTGTTTGTTGAAGTCTAATTATGTAGATTTAATAAATCTCTTCACAGAGTAATACGTAGATTTAGTAACAGGTCTGTAAGTAGCAGTGCTGCCCTTCTTTGCTAAAGCATCCGCATTCTCGTTTCCCAGGATTCCACAATGGGATGGTATCCATTGGAATACAATTCTTTTATTGAGTGATAGTAATTGAGAGAGCATTTTAGTTATTTCTGCTGTTTGAGATGAAGGAGATTGGCATGTAAAAGAACTCCTACGAGACAAAATTCCAGCACACCGGCAACGCTGATATAACCTCGGCAGTTGTGAGCATCGTTAAATAAAACATAATTTAAGCTCCACTATACTCTTTTACGTCTTTCTCTCAGCCTCTTCAGTGCACTCTTCATAAGTAACTCTTGGATGTCGTGTTCATTGCAGTCTTGCTTTCATAAACTGTTGTGGTTTTTGGTCGCCCTGCATTCGAGCAAAATGACAAAACCACTTAAGTTGTCCTTGGGTAAGGCACTTCTCTATTAGGGGTTGATCTAGCTCATCTCTTATTCTATGCTTACTTACTTACTTACAAATGGCTTTTAAGGAACCCGAAGGTTCATTGCCGCCCTCACATAAGCCCGCCATTGGTCCCTATCCTGTGCAAGATTAATCCAGTCTCTATCATCATACCCCACCTCCCTCAAATCCATTTTAATATTATCCTCCCATCTACGTCTCGGCCTCCCTAAAGGTCTTTTTTCCTCCGGTCTCCCAACTAACACTCTATATGCATTTCTGGATTCGCCCATACATGCTACATACCCTGCCCATCTCAAACGTCTGGATTTAAGGTTCCTAATTATGTCAGGTGAAGAATACAATGCGTGCAGTTCTGTGTTGTGTAACTTTCTCCACTCTCCTGTAACTTCATCCCGCTTAGCCCCAAATATTTTCTAAGCACCTTATTCTCGAACACCCTTAACCTATGTTCTTCTCTCAGAGTGAAAGTCCAAGTTTCTATGCTTACCCAGATTAAATTGCGTCTCATTTTTCCAGCAATGTGGCAGAGGCATTTCATTTCAGCTCCTAACACTCTACGAACATCCTTTCTTCTGGTTGACCAGCTTTCACTTCCACACAATAAGATGAGCTCCAAACACCATCTGATATATTTTCAACTTTGTCTCCACAGTAACTTCTGCTTTCCCTTTCTTCTATGGTCTGCTTTAGTTGATAATAGATACTACTGCACTTAAGAGCCTTGTTTAGAACTTCGTGGTGGATCTTACTGCATTCATGGAGTATAGTATCTAAATATTCATAACTCATTTCATATTTACAAGGTCACATTATTAGCGTGACACTGAACCTCAATTCCTGTCGAACCCAGTTTGAATCCAGAGTAGCCTCTCCTGGACGAGTTATCTTCCAAGACTTCCCAGTCTCAACCAACCACTCATTTGGGTTATTCTTTGCTCCTCCTTACTTATGGCCTGTCAACAGCTTATGCTGTCTAACATGGCTTTTAAAGAAAAAAAATTGTAAATTAAAAAATAGTAACGGTATGTAAAATAACTTGACTATTTCGGCCACAAAATCTTGGCATAATCAGGACAACACTTCATTATAAAAAATAAAATTACAAAGCAATGCTTAAAACGTTGCGCTGCCAGAAGGTCGCATGTTCGATTCCCGATGAAGTCATGGATTTCAACTATTGATCTAATTCTTCCAGATGCACTATGACCCTGGAATTCACTAGTCTCTAACAGAAATGAATATCAAGGGTATTTCCTTGGGAATAAAGGCAGCAAGCACATAGGATAGACATTCGAAACTGCTAATGTCAACTGCCTGTAAAGGTGGGAGCTTGTGATCTTCAGTTACTCTATGGTCCTCCATGGTCTACAATAGAGATACGGAATACCTTAAGGTACAGTCACACATCGCTACTTTTGCAGCACAACTTTTGTACTGCAGCTGCAAAAGTTGCGTGTCGTGTTCATACGTAAGCCAAAAGTAATGCGCTGCACGCTACTTTTCGTGCTGCGCAACCCGAGTGCTGCAAAAGTTGCAACTGAAGGTTTCGAGTCTGTTCACACGCAAGGCGCTACTTTTGCAGCCGCAGTCATGCTGCAGGTTTCCATCTCCGTGTTGACTTCTCAATATACATTTTGTGGTTATGTTCGCATTATTAAGAAACTCATGCGAAAGCTTCCTTATCTATTATTTGCTTTTCTGTCGTATCTAGTATTCAGAAATTGACATTATTTTTACTATAAAGCTTTTAAAAATGCGTATATACTTAAATGATAACCAACAGTATATTCACGTAATCAATGTTGGCAACCCTCCTGTTTGGAACTACGCTACGGAAAATTTAAAAAATGAATTATATCGTCAGCAATTATGCTCAGACTGTGTTGTGTATTTAATAACTGTTACAAATAATTTATTTTCATCACATTTAACATTAAAATATATCCAAACAATAAAAGTATCATTGGCACATTTGGGTGGTAACACTGGTTGCAAAGTTTTAACAAAACCGATATCAAAAATGCTGCGGCTGCAACCCTGAGAACCCTGTTCACACGTCGCTACTTTTAAGCACCACGCAGCATGGAAAAGTAGCGGGCAGCAGGTTCGGCAGCCGCTACTTTTCGGGTTGCTCCGTTGTTCACACGTCGCAGTACAAGAGTTGCGCAGTTTTTTGTACTGCAGCGCTGCAAAAGTAGAGACATGTGACCGTACCTTTAGTTTTCATGATAGTAACAATGCATCCTTATAGTTTGGAGATATAGACCTTAACAGGAAGATAGAAATAAAAAATTGAAACACCGGAAAAGAGAGGTTGTTATGAAGTGTAGTATCCTAATATTCTAGAAAAGTTAAAATAAGAAACACTAAAATTAAAGAACAGACAACAGTGAAAGAACTTTAATATGTTTGACAAAACTTTAAAATACCGAACAGAATTGAACAAATCATATTTCAAGAACTAACTAAAATGCTCTCTCAATTAATAACACTCAATAAAAGAATTGTATTCCAATGGATACCATCCTATTGTGGAATCCTGGGAAACGAGAATGCGGATGCTTTAGCAAAGAAGGGTAGCAATGCTACTTATAGACCTGTTACTAAATCTACATATTACTCTGTGAAAAGATTTATTAAATCTACATACTTAGACTTCAACAAACAAAATTTGATAACACAATCTCAAGGGAAAAAATGGAACTCCAGAGTTAATTCCCGATTTACCACGAAAATCGTCTGTAGCTGCATTTAGACTGGCAACAGGCCATGACTGTTTGGCCAAACACCTGCATAGAATTGGAATATATCAGCCCCCTAACTGCCCATTGTGCAACTCAAACCAAGAAATGGATTCGGAACACCTCAAAATCTGTGCTTCAGTGGCTGACCATGATAATATCTTTGAAAAATATTGGAGTGCAAGAGATCAAATGACTTAATTGTCAAACGCCTGGCATTAGAAGAAAACAGCAACAACAACATATTTCAAGACAGATGACACTTGACTAATAAACAAAATTGTATTGTACAAATCAAAAGAAATGAGAACTGTAGAACAGTCACTAGCTTTTGAGATGCAAAAAGTGAAATACAGAACAGAACAGGCAAAAAGAACTAAAAAGTACTGTTGTTAGTGTGCCGTTTTGTTTCGGCACACTTGGTTCATTTCTTTCCTTTTCCTTTCTTTCTTTCTTTCTTTTCTATTCCTATTATTTCCTTTTTAGTATTAGTTTATCTCATCTTTTCATAGATGGCTTTACTTCTCCTCCATTTTTAGTCTTTCTTTCTCCTTTAGATAGCTTGTTTCTTTTCTTTCATTATTGCTCTATTATTCCTCACGTATAAGGAGCGAACTTTGTGATCACGTGACTTGAGATTGGTATGTCATTGGCCATTTTGCTTTTGGCGTCGGTTTTGAGGGAGCATTACCATACAGTTTGAGTTTAGAGGAGAATTTTGATGTGAGTGTGAGGGAGACACTGAAGTAGGAAGGTTGGACGACAGCTGTGGAGAGCTGTGCGTGTGGCGTCTATCTGCGATGGGATTGCAGATAACCCAGTGAGGGCAGGTGCATGAACTGGTGTAGCCGGGTCTCGAACGGGGTTCGCGAGTCACTACAGGCAGTAATGTAGCCGAGCTGGAATGCAGTGTGCTGAGTGTTTTGGGAAGGCGTGAATGTTGAAGAGAGACCATTGTTATGTTGGTTTCGAGACTGGCCTACCAGAAATCATACCAGGTTTTTATATGTCAGTTATGTTAAGTTTGGTGTGATTAGTAGAAAGATTTTGGTTTCATATAGAGTATGAGAGAATAAGCTGGCTTTCGTCAAAGGTTTAAACATTGGTTGTGTAAAAGTGATTGCTACCATATCAGACAAGTTGGGACTTGTCTAGCAAGCTACTAATGATTACAAACTATGAGTACAGATGGCGTTACTAGTGTATGTATTGACAAATGCCAGGTCAGAATTACCATCTAATCATGAGAGCTATGAATGTTTAGTGTGTCAAACACAAATCGCATGAGCTGCAAGTTCAGGACTGGAGGCAATCTCTCCAGAGTAATACTGCGGGTTGCATCCTGCTTATCCATGCAATAATCAACAAAGCTAGTTGGAGTGGTGTATTATTAGTGATTGTACTTTACCAGAGTCCTCGGTTCATTTTCTTTTTTTGAGAGAGTGATTAATAAATATGAACAAAGTGAGTTGATGATTTACATGAAGTGTTTTCTTTGTACCACCTTACCAAAGAGACAGTCGACCCTATCATAGCTTTCTACGGCAGGGTAATACTTTATTATTGAAGTAATGTTTACTCAATACTTTTAATCATCTATACAAAGTACACAGAGCCCGACCATTTCATTAGAATTTTCGTGGACAATGACAGATTTTCTCCATGTATTTCGGTTTCCCTTAAACACTTAAAATTCTCTTCCAACAATCACTGTAACATGTATACAGTTGGAAAGGGCTTTAAACAAAGAATTACCATCTAATCATGAGAGCTATGAATGTTTAGTTACCTGTCAAACACAAATCGCATGAGCTGCAAGTTCAGGACTGGAGGCAATCTCTCCAGAGTAATACTGCGGGTTGCATCCTGCTTATCCATGCACACAGCACAGTGGTAGCGGTCTGCACCTTCCAGCCTCTCCTCCTTCAGGAACTCCTCTAAGCAATCCGCCAGTGTCTTGTGGCCAGCAATATTTAGCTCCAGTTCGTAAAACATGGATGGCCGAGCAGACTCTGTCCCACATTGCTGACACCTGAAAACAAATTACATCCATTTTCAAAGACAGTGTTATGAACAAGCTGCGGATTTTTAGGCACTAAAAACAGTTGACATAGGCAGGCAAAATAGGCATTCAAAATTCTAAAATAGGCATTTAAAAAGGCACTAACAATTTCAAATTCTTAATAGTTAACACGACCATAGCGTAGCATTATACACTACTTTCTATAGGAATGTCATTATGGCAGTGAATAACTAAATATTCGTCCAAATGTTGTAATGAGAAGTGATGTTTACTGTCTGTAAGAATGTTCTTAAATTAGGAGAACCTCCCTTCACTTCACATGAAATGATGGGGCAATACTTCAGGGACCCAGTCTCAGCTGGGAACCAAACCAGTGGGAACGCAGTAATGTCCATGTATTTTCCAATCAGTGCTTCTGATGACTTTTGCTTTGGCATATCTCCGCAATATACTTTACGTATTACAGCAGAAAACTCAACTCCATACTCAAATCACAAACTCACAAAACGGATACACAGTTCAAAACAACTACCCTAGTCAACTATCACAATGATTCATGCGGCTTTCGAAATACATTTTTTCTTATTGGCTGATTTTAAATTATTCGATTTCTCCGCGCTCTAGGGGCAGTAAAACTTAACACACAGAATTATCGACAGTTCTGTATCACTTCCCTCTGCTGTATAAAAAAGAAACAAATTACAGATTCAAAAAAATATCGATAGAATGGTCAGTAAAATCAAGTATAATATATAATACGGATATTTAGGCAACTTTTAGGCATTTATAAGCACATAGGCATTTACTAGTGAAATAGGCAATTATGTTGTTGTTGTCTAGTTCCTTGCATTTGGCAATGAAGCCATTAACAGTCGTGCTTTCCAATACTTTTGAACTGTAGTTTCTTCTGATCTTAATGCTTCACAGGTCTTCAAGTGATCTTCATTCATTTCTGCTGGATCATTACACAGGACACATATTGGTGAAGCTGAGATACCTATTCTGTAGAGATGACTTGCTAGACAGTCATGATTTGTCAATAGTCTGAAGGCTGCAACTGCTGTTTTCCTTGGTCTCTGGGGGATTATATCTGGGTTGGAAAGTAGTGTAATCCATTTTTTGTCTTTAGCATTTGATTCTATTTCTTGTAGGTATGAATGAGAAAATTTTGTAGTGATCAAGCGTTTTATTGAGGAATATGAGAAATTAAATTTAGGCTTTTGTTTTATTGTTGTGCCTTTCTTTGCAAGTGTGTCTGCGGTTTCATTCCCCATGACTCCACAGTGCGCTGGAATCCATTGGAGATGGACAATCTTATTAACTTTTTGGAGTCGTGTTAACATTTTGTAGCATTCTCTTATTTTTGTTGACATATGTGCTGGCCTATCACAGCACAACAGAGTCCCTCAGCGGCACATGAGGGAAAGGTCGGTGGATCTAAATAACATTTATTTAGCCCTCCCGGCTAGGTCCGAAGGACCCTTTGACCAATGACAAGTGCGGTCCCCCTTTCATACTGGGGATTTAAGTAGGGTGATGTAACTGCCACATTGTAAAAACTGGTGCCTGTTAAGAAAACAGTTACATGAAAGCCACAACATACATGAGTATGAGTCCTAAAGATAAACATTCCAGAGTTAAAACTGTCCCCCAATCGGATCTCCGGGTGGGGACATCTTTAGGCAAATCTCACCATACCAATTCCAAATAGGCAATTATAGGCACTATAGAATTCGCATATAATACTCACAATGTCTTAAAATGGATATGTAACCTGAAATCTTCCGCCTTCAGGTTAAGGATTAAAATAGGCATATAGGCATAAATCTGCAGCTTAGTTATGAATAACAGTGGCTAATTTTACATCCAAGAATTAGTCAAATTACATGAACAGAAAATTCAGACAACGCATGCAAGAGCCCAAAACCAGAAGCATAAAAAAAGAAATGACAGCACTGTACACCACCCAAAGAAAGACAGTAGTGGTGATTGATTTATTGATTGGTAGAGATCTGTGAAATTTGCGAGAAACAATAACATAAGTTGTATTCTCACCAATTCGCAGCTCTGGACAATTGCATATTTGATCTACAGTGGACATCGTGTAATCAGTTTATAGCTGGACACACGTATTAAGAAGTAAGAAGTAAATAACATAAATTATACATCTTGATTACACAATTTTTAACACTGTATCACTTCGGAATATGTATGATAAGAACTTTCTTGTGTTAAATTTTAACGTACCTTGTTAACATGTTTCGACCTATTTTCGGTCATCTTCGGAACTGGTCGTTGTTGGTCTTGGCGCCTCTTGTTTCCTGTGTGGGTGCGTTCGTAGTGTAGAGTCAAAGAGTGTATGTGTTTTGAAATTGAGTTGTGTGTTGAGAACACAAGAAAGTTCTTATCATACATATTCCGAAGTAACATAAATTGTTCTCATTTTGCCAATTTTTTGCATTATTTCTCCATATTTCTACCCATAATCCCAAAAAACCGCACTTCTGAATCGTGAAATAACGCGAATGCGTATAACAAAGTGAAAAAAAGAAAACATAATTAAAGTTTTTAAACAAATTCCAGCAATAATTTGAGAAATCTTAACAATAATGTATTTTCAATTAATAATCATAACAGAAATAAAGAAGGTAAATGTGCGAATTCTAAATGAGGCATTAGAACAAGTAGACAGCTTCAAATACTTGGGATGTGCCATAAGTAGTAACATAAACTGCTTCCAGGAAGTCAAGTGGAGGATAACAATGGCAAAGGAAGCATTTAGTGGAAAAAGAAGAATCTTTTGTAGACCTCTGAAAAAGGAACTAAGGAAGAGACCAGTGAAGTGCTTCATGTGGCATTGTACAATATGGGGCAGAAACATGGACATTACGATGAAGTGAAGAGAAGCGACAACACACATTCGAAATGTGGACGATTTTTTTTTTTTTTCAGAAGTTGTTTTCAATGACTCAATCATACATTACGAATCGATTCTAACAATTTGTCCCAGTCTGCGATACCAACTATTCTTTTGAAACGTCAACTAAAGACTTATAGGACTCTTCCCTTTGCAAACCATAGGTAGAAAAAAAATGTTATACATCTCTCACATAGATGGCATGAGAGGTGATACACTGGACAGTCTCTTTCTGATTGGCTGGAACTATTCATCCTGACCTTCATTAGTCTACAAAATCATGACTTTGGACTTGAATGTACACCATTATATTTTGGAGCACATTATTTTGTAGGATTGATTAATTTCTTGAAAACAAAACGAAATACAGCCTTTTTTTTTTTAATGTAATCTTCATCTTTACGATGTTGGTGACGTATATTTTCTCTCCTAAAATTAGGATGCACGGATTATTCGATGGTGCGAAGTATTCATGTATATATGATATAATATATTATATTATGTATACAATCTATATAAATTGTAAAAAACTGAAAATTTGTGCGGAAAATGCTGCATATACCACTCTTATTATGTATAACATATTAACTCAGTATCATAAAACTTCCATATATATGATATTTTAAAATAACACCACCAAATTGGCAATAACTCTGAAATCTTGGAATTTTAAAACAAATTTTTCTTAAAAAATAAAACCACTCTATTGATTTGTTATGGTCTTCTTTCTGCTTATCTACACTGTCCTCCTAATCTTTCACTAGTCATGAACTGAACTACATACGACTGTGTTATAATTGCTAGACCATTTTAATCGGTTATTTAATGATGTTGTATTAACTATTAGGTTATTTAATTGCTAGACCATTTTAATCGGTTATTTAATGATGTTGTATTAACTATTATGTTATTTACAATTGATGGAATATGTGATAGCGGGATGATATTCAGCAAAATGAGGCTAGGAATTGCTGCAGATAATAGTTTGCATTATCTTCCACAACACTACTTATCAGGGCTAGAAAACAGAAATTACACAAAATAAATTATGTATATACTCACTTGGTGACATAGGAATATTTTCCACAGAACTGGTCGTTAATAATATTCTTCACAAGTGGTGAAGACTGGTGGGATAAGCGCTCTTCTAACATAGAAATGAAGAGCTTAGAGAATTCCTGGAAAATAAAAATGTTGGTATGACACAAACTTTCTCATAATATATTTTATGGTTTCACAATTCATTACTTTATTATGTTAATAATAATATTTTCCTTTGTTGTTTATTTTCTAGAAGGGTCATTTAAAAGGCAGGTACAAATTAAAATCATTTACTGTGCATCCTAATCAAGAGATGACCTTTCATTTTTTTGTATTGCACAGATAGCTCTGTTTAATCACTAGGGACTGGATTTTTAGGTTTTTAAAAAGATCATTTTAGGTATTTTTTTTTTATCCAATTCCACCATGTTGTCTTTTCGACACTTCTGGTCTTCTCTCCGGCCGTGGCTTAATTGTAACCCACTTCTGAGGTTGGGGGCGCCTGGAAGGCGGAGTTACATTACCCCGATGATGTGATAGGATGATTATGATAATGTGGTGCCATGAGAGATCTTAAATCTAAACTTAACCTAAATTCCAGTCCATGGACGAACACAGGAATAATCCCCTTTAAGGAAAAATTCCTGTGCTCTAACCGGGAATCGAACCCGGGACCTTATGAACTATAGCCAGAAGCTCTGACCACTAGACCATGAGGCTGGTCATTTTAGGTTTTTGGAATAGGTGAAATAGCTCTTTTTAGGTTTATGTCCAACCTGTGAAAGGGGATGCAAAAACAGCCAGATGATTAAAAATGTATCCTTACAGTTATTCTTAAAAATGAATATATATATATATATATATATATATATATATATATATATATATATATATATATATTAAGCCACATGGACCACGAGTCCGACCTTTTCAAGAATCAAACTATTTATCAAAATTTATAAGATTCGAAATTTTTGTTCCCTCCCCTTAAACATTATTTGCAGTTTGACTAAATTATCGTAATAATTAACTTTCTATCCAATATAGTTTGTCTCGATATACATATATAAAGATCAATTTTCAATAGATGAAAGGTACAGTACACACAACTTTCGAATTAAATTTGTTAAAACTTGATTAAGATTTATTTTAAAATGTAACAAAAAAACATACGCAAGCACGCACACGTGCATGCATACAATAGCGCACATGCACGCATGCGGACAGGTAAACACTTGCACACACACCTGCACACCCACATCCTGCCCATACCCCACCCACACACAACACCCACACCCCGCCCACACACACGAACACCCACACAAACCCACACTCAGCCCACAGACCAACACCCCGTCCACACACCACACGCACAACCCACACCCAGCCCACACACCATCCACACACACCATCCACACACACATACCCACACCCCACTCACACACAACCCACACCTAGCCCACACACCCACACCCCGCCCACACATCACACGCACAACCCACACCCGATCCACACACAACCACACCCACACACCACACGCACATCCACACCCAGCCCACACACCATCCACACACACACCCACACCCCATCCACACACACTCACACACAACCCACACCCCGCCCACACACCACACCACACGCACAACCCACACCCAGCCCACACACACCCACACCCCATCCACACACACCCACACCCCGCTCCCACACAACCCACACCTAGCCCACACACCCACACCCCGCCCACACACCACACGCACAATCCACACCCAGCCCACACACCATCCACACACACACCCACACCCCATCCACACACACCCGCACCCGACTCACATACAACCCACACCTAGCCCAAACACCATCCACACACACACCCACACCCCATCCACACACACCCGCACCCCACTCACATACAACCCACACCCAGCCCACACACCATCCACACACACACCCACACCCCATCCACACACACACACTCAAACCCCATCCACACACACCCGCACCCCACTCACATACAACCCACACCCAGCCCACACACCATCCACACACACACACCCACACCCCATCCACACACACCCGCACCCCACTCACATACAACCCACACCCAGCCCACACACCATCCACACACACACACACACCCACACCCCATCCACACACTCCCGCACCCCACTCACATACAACCCACACCCAGCCCACACACCATCCACACACACACCCACACCCCATCCACACACTCCCGCACCCCACTCACATACAACCCACACCCAGCCCACACACCATCCACACACACACCCACACCCCATCCACACACACCCGCACCCCACTCACATACAACCCACACCTAGCCCACACACCATCCACACACACCCACACCCCATCCACACACACCCGCACCCCACTCACATACAACCCACACCCAGCCCACACACCATTCACACACACACCCACACCCCATCCACACACACCCGCACCCCACTCACATACAACCCATACCCAGCCCACACACCATCCACACACACACCCACACCCGCACCCCACTCACATACAACCCACACCTAGCCCACACACCATCCACACACACCTACACCCCATCCACACACACCCGCACCCCACTCACATACAACCCACACCCAGCCCACACACCATTCACACACACACCCACACCCCATCCACACACACCCGCACCCCACTCACATACAACCCATACCCAGCCCACACACCATCCACACACACACCCACACCCGCACCCCACTCACATACAACCCACACCTAGCCCACACACCATCCACACACACCCACACCCCATCCACACACACCCGCACCCCACTCACATACAACCCACACACCATCCACACACACACCCACACCCCATCCACACACACACCCACATCCCATCCACACACACCCGCACCCCACTTACATACAACCCACACCTAGCCCACACACACCCACACCCCATCCACACACACCCGCACCCCACTCACATACAACCCACACCCAGCCCACACACCATTCACACACACACCCACACCCCATCCACACACACCCGCACCCCACTCACATACAACCCATACCCAGCCCACACACCATCCACACACACACCCACCCGCACCCCACTCACATACAACCCACACCTAGCCCACACACCATCCACACACACCCACACCCCATCCACACACACCCGCACCCCACTCACATACAACCCACACACCATCCACACACACACCCACACCCCATCCACACACACACCCACATCCCATCCACACACACCCGCACCCCACTTACATACAACCCACACCCAGCCCACACACCATCCACACACACACCCACACCCCATCCACACACACCCACACCCCACTCACATACAACCCACACCCAGC
This sequence comes from Periplaneta americana, assembly GCF_040183065.1. Lineage (NCBI taxonomy): Eukaryota > Metazoa > Arthropoda > Insecta > Blattodea > Blattidae > Periplaneta > Periplaneta americana. The sequence goes on along the minus strand of NC_091131.1, from coordinate 32,339,873 downwards.
CCACACACCATCCACACACACACCCACACCCCATCCACACACACCCACACCCCGCTCACACACAACCCACACCTAGCCCACACACCCACACCCCGCCCACACACCACACGCACAACCCACACCATCCACACACACACCCATACCCCATCCACACACACCCGCACCCCACTCACATACAACCCACACCTAGCCCACACCCCGCCCACACACCACACGCACAACCTACACCCGATCCACATACAACCACACCCACACCCCGCCCACACGCACAACCCACACCCAGCCCACACACCATCCACACACACACACCCACACCCCATCCACACACACCCGCACCCCACTCACACACAACCCACACCTAGCCCACACCCACACCTCGCCCACACACCACACGCACAACCTACACCCGATCCACACACAACCACACCCACACCCCGCCCACACACCACACGCACAATCCACACCCAGCCCACACACCATCCACACACACACACACACACACACACACACACACACACACACACCCACGCCCCGCTCAAACACAACCCACACCTAGCCCACACACCTACACCCCGCCCACACACCACACGCACAACCCACACACCATCTACACACACACCCACACACACCCACATCCCGCTCACACACAACCCATACCTAGCCCACACACCCACACCCCGCCCACACACCACACGCACATCCACACCCCGCCATCCACCCACCCACACATCAATTTCTGTTCTCAGTTTCTTGTGAATAAAAAATCTTCACGTTCACATCCTCCGCTTCCCGTTCTCGTTCCCGGTTTATTGTGGACCAGCCTTTACCTGTGCATCTTGCTGTGTAGTGGTATCAAGACCAAGTGACAAAATGAAAGACGTTGGGTCTACATAACGTCTTTTGCCAAACTGAAGGAGTGCGAAGAGAAGTTGCAAGTGACCAATGCTTGACTCAGGAGAGTATTCCTGGCCCTCATCTCTCTTCTGTATCAGATTCGCCATCTCCTGAGGATCTTCCTCGGGAGACCACGAATACACTGCATGCCTGTAAACATAAATCAGATGCCATTCTGTTAAAGTTAATTGAACAGTGACTATTTCATACTGCTGTAAACAGAGGGACATTAAAGCATCTACAGGTTAACAACTGACAAAACTCCGTTATGGGAGGGTACTAAACTTTACCGCTGCGCTGGAGGCAGAGTTCCCTCCATTAATCTGAACCATTGTCGCTACTGATTGACAAGTCATCTGATGCATCACTGCTATCAGTTAAACCAGCGTTTCTCAAACTTTTTTCAAGTGGAGACCACTTTTTTAAGTCAGAACAGTTCTGCGGACCACCTTACTCTTTTTACTTCGAAAGCAAATTTAACATTTATGTAGCATATTTTAATACCAGTATACATACATTTTAATGTAGAATTAATTAATTAAAATTAATTTAATTCAATTAATTTTGTATTAGTATTAACTAATTAAGCTAATGTTAATAGAAGAAAATTTCTTATATCCTCATTTGCAAAAACAGAAATAAAAAAAATTAATGCAGAAACATGCCCGATTTTCAATAAATAAAGATGCAATTTTACATGTTCTATTAGTGGTGTATGACGTACAGTAGGTGACCATTTCAATGTGCAGACTGGGTGTCGGTAAAACTATTAAGAAAGTCAAACGTACATGAAAAGTTTCGGTACTTTGGTCGTGTTATAAATTCGGGTGGTCCCTATCTGGGTTACAAGCATAGTGCCAGATGTGCATGGAAAAGATGGCGAGAAACGCCACGTTTATAGTGCTTTAAATCCCTCTTTTGTTGCTGAGAGTAGAGTGGGAAAATGATAGACGGGTAGAGTAAATAAATTTCATAAAATGTCAGTACTGGGAGAAAAAATGAAATACGATTGCCATGTGTCATTTACAAACTCTGAGATTTTCAGCTATAGTGTGATACGCAATTCGTTTGAATTTTATTTTTTCTTCTGTCTTTTTTGAAGGACCACAAGGGCACACCTCGAGGACCACAGGTGGTCCACGGACCATAGTTTGAGAAACGCTGAGTTAAACGATCTGCTAACGAAATTATTATGTCAGTTTCACTGTCTATTACATTAGCACTAAACAAATATTGTTCTTTGTTATTTTTAACGTGCTCAACACATTTCTTTCACTTGTCTTTTCCATATTCTGCGAAAAAGTGGTGACACAATCATTCCTTTACGTTAAGTGGGGATCCCAATTTCTATTACAAAAATCCAATTGAAAAGACTGGAGAGAACTGACTAAACATTTTAATCTGTCCCTTTACGTAAATGAAACCAATCAAAACAATAAATGCTTATTTTTAAAGCATGGTTGGGTTTTGAAGATATATAATGTTTATGTTCTCTACAACCTGTAAATGCCTTTGCCTGAAAGAATCTGTAGACGTGAAATACCTAGGAATTATTGTTGATCAGCACTTGAAATGGGATAGACAAATCACCTTTTTATGTAACAGGATATGTAAAACAATTTACAAATTTGTAAACCTTCGCCATTACTTGCCTACTCATCTATTACGTTTGGTTTATTTGGCTATAGTTGAATCTGTTATCCAATATGGTATAACTGGATGGGGAGGCATTACAAAAACTGCTCTTCTTCCTCTAATTATGTTGCAAAAACATATAGGCCTAATCATTTTTGTTTGAAAAGGCGACTGGATTATCCAACAAATTTGATCCATTCCAAATTGAATGTTTTTAGAATTGACCAAATTTATAAATATTCTTTAATGAAATTCTATCATAAAAATAGAATGAAATTTGTAGCTCAGCCACATGCTCATAATACAAGACGAAATGAAATTCTTAAATTAGTTGAACCTAAATGTTTCACATCTGCTGCTTTACTATAGATTGACAAATCGAACTGAAACCCTGACCCACTTACTACGTGAGCACTGGCTGTCTTGGGGTGGAGCAAGTGAGAAATCACGGGGGGAAGGGAGAGAGCACTATGCTATGTACTTGCAGGTCCACTCACAGTTTGTCAAACCTGCTAACAAAAGCATTAAAAAAGTTGACTAGTTGCCTGCAATGCTAGCATAATGGAACCTTCCTAGCCGACAGTCAAGGCAAAAATGAAGAATCCGTTATTGTGGTAATACTGGAGAGTGGTTCTTCTATTGGTCGCGATGCCCACACACACCCTCTCAGATATTTACGTGGTGATTGGTGACTGAATGACGAGGAGCGAGGGAGAGAGAAGAAAGAAAGAGAGAGATTCCAGAAGTTGGCGTGTTTTACAGGGTTTCACTTCAAGTTGTCAAACTATACACAGTAAAAATTATGGTCCACGTCTATATAATTCGATAATAAAATTTCATCCAGAATTGACTACTTTAAGCAATGTAATTTTCAGATCCAGAATTAAAAAATTTATATGACAGACTTCTCTGTATATATATTATGTACCATGTATTGTAAAACAAGTTTATTTCTATCCTAAGTGTATTTTTCTATTTTATCTTGATTACTATATCAACATGACCTGCACTAATTATACTACTAATAATAATTTAATATTAATCCATCAATCTCAACATCGTCTCTTTTTTCACTCAGTTATTACTAGTATTACTATTTACTAATTTTATTATCATCTTTATGTGAGCTTTTTTCTTAAGTATTTTGTCTACAAAGTACGAGGGGGATCCAGGAAATAACGACCGTTTTGTTGTAATAATTAAAAAAAATATATATATTTATTTGAAAAAACAAAGTCTGTTAAATAACTGAAGCTTCCTTTACTTCTCTACATAATCACCACCTACATTTAAACATTTGTCGTATCTGTTCACTAGCTTTAGAATTCCCGTGTTATACTCCTCTGCCGCCAGTTCATTAAGCCAGGTGTTCACTGTCTTCTTCAACTCTTCATCACTTCCAAAACGCGTACCACCCAGAAAGTCTTTCAGCTTAGTGAAAAGGTGAAAATCGCTAGGAGCAAGGTCTGGACTATAGGGCGGATGATCAAAGATTTCCCAACCGAATTGATCCAGCAATTCTCGAGTTGAAGCAGCAGTGTGCGGGCGGGCGTTGTCATGAAGAAGCACAACTCCTCTCGAAAGCATTCCTTGCCTCTTGTTTTGGATGGCTCGCCGTAGCATTGATCGTAGTGCCTTTTGGCATGAAATCCAGCAAAAGAACACCTTTGCGATCCCAAAAGACAGTAGCCATGACTTTTTGTGTTGAGAGAGTCTGTTTGAATTTTCTCGGTTTCTTGGGTGATGAGGGATGATGCCACTGACGTGATTGGCGCTTGGTCTCTGGGGTGTTGTGAGACACCCAGGTCTCATCACCAGTCACAATTTGATCAAGAAAGGCGTCTCCATCTGTGTGATATCGCATCAAGAATGTCAATGCTGAGGCCATTCTCTGAGTTTTGTGTTGGTCACTCAGTTGCCGTGGCACCCATCGTGCACAGATTTTGTGGTAGCCAAGATGTTGCGACACAATTTCACCAAGCAAAGAACGAGAAATGTCAGGAAAGGCAATATGCAATTCGTCGAGTGATGTGCGCCTGTCTTGCAAGATCCTGTCGTTCACTTTAGTCTTCAGGTCTTCTGTGATGAGTGATGGGCGTCCGGGTCGAGTTTCATCGTGGACATTTGTTCGTCCATTGTTGAACATTTCGCACCATTTTCTCACATTTCTTTCATTCATTACAGTATCACCATACACTTCTTTCAATTGCCGGTAAATTTCTGCAGGTTTCAAATGTCGGGCATTCAAAAATCGAATCACACTCCTCACCTCACAGTCGGCGGGATTATCAATCACGTCGTTCATTTTGAAGTAACACAAAATGCACAATGGCGACTTGTTGCAACCAGTACTCACAACATTATGAGAACACATGTTAAGGAAGTCAGTTGACCTTCAAATAAGGAAGGGGAGTCAGCTGCGCGGCAGGTATGCGCGAACGGTCGTTATTTCCTGGATCCCCCTCGTATGTATATCTATGTAACGGAACTGTCCCCGAACACGAGCTTTGCTCTTTCAGGGTATTTTAATGTAACGTTTTTATGTATATGTTATTATTAAATAAAATCTAAATCTAAATCTCATTATACTTAATATAAAGAGAAAAAAAAAATGTACGTGCTACTTGATGACTTCGAGAGTTGGAGGAAATTTTGGGTGAAATTGGAGTTCATAAAAATGTACTAAGCCCAAAGCTCTAAATGTATTACAGTTCAGAGAGATAGAATGTGTATCATTACCTAAACTTGAGGTTGTGGAACCACAGCTGGAGTAAACTGTTAACATAGCAAGTAGCACCAAGATTCTTGAGCCCTACAAACATGCCCTCCTCTCTGCGTTCTTCATTAGGATCGACCATGTCCATGCCCCAGGCATCCTCAGCTGCTGCAGCTGCTTTCGGACCCAGCCATTTGCTTTCGCCCAAACCAGATAAACATCTGGGGTTGCCTTTGCAGTTGCGGCTATAAAAATTACAATATTTATTACTTGAGTGCCTAACCAAAAACACAACAGATGATTATGCAATGGATTATATATACATACATACAGCAAAAAAAGTTATTTCTTGTATGCCACATAGGGAAGAAAAGAAGTGATTTACTAAATCAAGCCTGCTGGCTGGCAGTGAAAATTACACAAGTACACTTTTTTGTGTAACAGAACTCGGAATTTACTAAAGATGTTATTAATTGGTCCAACCAGAGCCTTCTTTAGTTACAAGCCGCGGCCATACGTCGGCAACACTGTAATTATCTGTCACCCGGAGGCTGACCGTACAGTACACGTGTTTGTGCTAATGCCGATTTTCAATGTAAATTTATGTTACAATATAAGTGTGTGTCGATAGAATTATGTTTGCGGTCGTACCAAACGTTAATTGTTGATGTATTATAAACTAAATGCGTGTTGGTGATAAAAAACAAGACAATAAATGAAAATAAAATGGTTGCAGTCATGGGAATTTTTACGGTTATGGATGCCAAAGTAATTGACTATTCTATTAAATATTGTATAACCACATTTTTATATTCTTATTTGTGGTTTGTGTGTATCAGAATTCTAGTCAAATTGTTGGGTCTCGCCTGCTGTATCAATAAAGTTACGCCGTTGGTTTTCAAAGTCACTGTAAACAGCTGTTTTATGATCCCATAAATGTTGCAGTTTTGTTGAAGATTCGGAATGCCTGCTATACGTCAGAATTATTTATAATTTGTAGATGCATATAATCACTTTGTTGGTTTGGTCAATGTTACTTATGTCCCGCCCACTATAGAGACATAGGCCAATTTTACACATATTTAGTATAACTTGTTGCTTCTTTGACAGGTTAGGTTTGGTTAGTTTAGGTTTTTGTTATAGCCTACCTTGCATATACGATTATAGCGCAACATTGGCAGTGATAGAAGTGAAATATTCGTTCAGTGGCCGTTGGATACTCTACATTCACCCTGTAGTTATATTTATTTAAAATTATATTTTTAAAAGTTTATAACAAATAATTTAGGATAACAGTATTGTTATGGTGACTGGCCAGGTTCAAACTAAAACTGGCTTCCTGGACATCTGAAATATTTATAGAAAAGCACGACATAATCAAATGAAATTAAAATGCATATGATATCCTAGACCTTTTATGTCAGAGGTGAAACAACATTAAGCGGCAAAACATTGTCAATTTACTAGCCACATAATGGTTAATTGATTGGAATAGGGTATTTGCGAAAGTACGTCATTATTTTATTTATTTTTGGTACAAGTAACATTTCTTTAAGTATTTATTTATTTTCCCTTGTACCATCAATAAAAAAACAAGTATGTTTTTATTTTTTTTAATGATATGTGTAGTTGCTACGACACATAGGCACACAGCACTTTCTAGGCATCTGAAATATTTGTAGAAAAACACGATAGATAATCGCATAAGATAATATTAAAATATATCCTAAACCTTTCACAGATGAAACACCATTAAGTCGCAAAACACTGACAATTTGCTAGCCACAAATTTGTTAACTGAATGGAACTTAAGAATAGTGCGTAGGAACTTACGTCTTTATTGTATTATTGATTTTATTATTTTCGGTGCAAGGAATATCTTTTTTATTTATTTATTTACCTTCGTACTATCAATAAACATGTTTTTTGTAATTATTTTAAGTGGCATCCTTTGTATGTAAGTAGCCTACTTACGACGTATTCTGAAGTATAGCTAATTGATTGCAATAAAACACTATTTTCGAACCCGTAATAATTTACAGCACTACTCTGAATCTTGATCTTACCTTTGTGCATGAAGTAATTTGAAAAAATACGCGTTACGTATAACGAAAGCAATGAGCAAACACAATATCACTCTAAAATCTCCCGCCTCCGCTCTGCGTTGCCAAACCTACCCATGCCCCGGCTTGTACCTAAAGAAGGCTCTGGTCCAACAGAATAATATCTGTTATTGTGACAATTAATATTTGAGGAGAAAAATTCGCTCCGGCACCGGGGATCGAACCCGGGTCCTTGGTTCTATGTACCAAGCGCTCTGACCACTGAGCTACGCCGAATTCAATCCACAGCACTGGCTCGAACCTTCCTCCTACAGTGTTGTTTCCCTTTTTGTGGCCTGACTCCAAGTTGGGCATATACGTTGACGTTTATATATCAAGTCTACTGCCATTATACAAGGAGCGCACTCAGCTGAGTGACAAATGGCCGGGATTCGGCGTAGCTCAGTGGTCAGAGCGCTTGGTACGTAGAACCAAGGACCCGGGTTCGATTCCCAGCGCCGCACAGTGGTCTAAAATCCATATTTAGGAGGACAAATGGAGAAAAATGACATGTAAAAAAAATGAAATTAAACCCTTAAATTATTTTTCCTATATAACTGAGTAACACTGAATTGATAATCTTAATCAGCGGAGATGGCTGCATAGCGAGATAAGAAGCCGGTAACATGCCACATTTCGCCACCCAGCATTCTTACTCAGCAAGCGCCGTGAGTCTGCCGTTTTCCTTGTGTTGTAACTCTGTTGTAAGTGGTCGATTCCATTCATATTTGGTATCAACATGTCAAGTAGTTCTTTAGGTATGTAACACTGTTTGTTTGTGTTACATTTAATGTTATTATAGCATGTCAAATTAGCATGAATGGACACGGGACAAAATATAAATATAACCATTGAGTGCAGACTTTGCTAAGGTAGAGAAAAAAAAACCCCCTTTGGTTCGTCCAAAAATAATTTTTTTTTCACTTCCTCCACTATTTACCTCTATTTTAAACCTAGTCTTAAGGTGCGCAGATTTGCGGAAGTAATAATTTATGAGCACTATTCTTTCGAGGTGCAGTAGTGCAATTTTTCTCGGTTGCAGTTATTTCAATATCTGTGAACCGAATCTGCTTCCGCAGTATAATTCAGGGAATTCAAGATGACAGCTTGTTAATTATGTACCAAATAAGCTTTCCGAGTGTCCAAAAGATGCAATAGTACCTAAAATGTTACATTTTCCCCCCCCCCCCATAAGATTTTGTCTAAATGCATCCCCCTGTAAGGGGCACTTCTGCTCATACCAACGTAAACAGAGTTTGTACACAAAACAAACTTACTAAATGTAACTACTGTATAAAATTTCATAAAAATCTGTTAGATAGGACAAAAGTTACTAATTTTGTCTAATTGCGCCCTCCTATAAGGGGTAGTTACACTTAGACCAACGTAATGAGAGCTTGTATACAAAACATACATGCTACCTGTAACTACTTTGTAAAATTTCATAAAAATCTGTTAAATAGGAGAAAAGTTACTAATTTTGTCTAACTGTGCCCCCTAAAAGGGGTAGTTCTCCTTATACCAACGTAATCAGAGCTTGTATACAAAACATGTACGTTCCTTGTAACTGTTTTGTAAAATTTCATACAAATCTATCAAATAGGAGAAAAGTTACTAATTTTGTTTAATTGCGCCCCCCTATAAGGGGTAGTTCCCCTTATACCAACGTAACGAGAGCTTGTATACAAAACATACATGCTACCTGTAACTACTTTGTAAAATTTCATTAAAATCTGTTAAATAGGAGAAAAGTTACTAATTTTGTCTCATTGTGCCCCCCCTATAAGAGGTGGTTCCCCTTATATCAACGTAACGAGAGCTTGTATACAAAACATACATGCTACCTGTAACTGCTTTGTAAAATTTCATTAAAATCTGTTAAATAGGAGAAAAGTTACTAATTTTGTCTAATTGCGCCCCCTATAAGGGGTAGTTCCCCTTATACGAACGTAATCAGAGCTTGTATACAAAACATATATGCTACTTGTAACTGCTTTGTAAAATTTCATTAAAATCTGTTAAATAGGAGAAAAGTTACTAATTTTGTCTAATTGCGCCCCCCTATAAGGGGTAGTTCCCCTTATACGAACGTAATCAGAGCTTGTATACAAAACATATATGCTACTTGTAACTGCTTTGTAAAATTTCATAAAAATCTGTCAGATAGGAGAAAAGTTTCTAATTTTGTCTAAATGCGCCCCCCTATAAGGGGTAGTTCCCCTTATACCAACGTAACGAGAGCTTGCATACAAAACATATATGCTACCAGTAACTACTGTGTAAAATTTCATAAAAATCTGTTAGGTAGCTGAAAAGTTATTAATATGTCCCGCTAAATTTGCATTCTAGACCACTGTGCGCCGGAGCGAATTTTTCTCCTCAAATATTAATTGTCACAATAACAGATATTACTCTGTTGGACCAATTAATAACATCTTTAGTAAATTCGTCTAGCTAGCAGTGCATCATTCTGTACAGACTGCTGTGCACTTCACTGCAGAATCCCGGCCATTAGTCACTCAGCTGAGTGCGCTCCTTGTATAATGGCAGTAGACTTGAAATATAAATGTCAACGTATATGCCCAACTTGGAGTCAGGCCACAAAAAGGGAAACACTGTAGGAGGAAGGTTCGATCCAGTGCTGTGGATTGAATTCGGAGTAGCTCAGCGGTCAGAGCACTTGGTACGTAGAACCAAGGACCCGGGTTCGATCCCCGGCGCCGGAGCGAATTTTTCTCCTCAAATATTAATTAAGAACTCGGAATGTTTTTTCATCAATAAAGTACGTTCTTACCATTTCAAAAATAAATAATTGTAAAAGTGAACTGAGAAAATTTGGCACAAAATACTTTATAATTACAGTATTACAAAGAAAAATAACAACAGACTATAAAAGCACAATTGAAGGGTTCAGAGCCATACTGGGACAAGTGCCACGGAGACAACGAGGGTTAAAATTAAGTGATTGCCATAATTCAATGAATCATATAGCAAGCAGTATAAAGTATGCACATTAAAACTAAATGATATGTCAATCTCCATTGAATTATGGTATTCACTTAACTTTAACACTTGCTTTCTCCATTTAATAAATGGCGCTTGGCCCACTATAGCTCAATTGTTGGCAACACTGGATCAGCACTTGCCAAACGCGAAGAGCAGGTCTTTCACTGCAAACCCAGCTTTCTCCAATCTTTCCTATTTCTGCCTTCCTCTTTGTCTCCTCATATGATCCATACATCTTAATGTCGTCTATCATCTGATATCTTTTTCTGCCCCAAACTTTTCTCCCATTCACCATTCATTCCAGTGCATCTTTCAGTAGGCAGTTTCTTCTGAGCCAGTGACCCAACCTATTGCTTTTCCTCTTCCTGATCAGTTTCAGCATCATTCTTTCCTCACCATCTCTTTCCAACACAGCTTCATTTATTATTCTCTCTGTCCACTTCACATGTTCCATTCTTCTCCATATCCACATTTCAAATGCTTCTATTCGCTTCTCTTCACTTCGTCGTGATGTCCATGTTTCTGACTCATACAATGCCACACTCCACACAAAGCACACAAAATGTATAACAGAAATTTTATTAGAATAGTTTACACATCTTCGAACTTTAGAACTTTTCATTATGTCGCGTGTTTACTTACTGTAAACCTTTACCACTACCAATTGTTTTTATCCGTGTTTAAATTCGTTAAAAATCAATTCAGAGACGAAACACCACAATAAAATATTTTACTAGACAAAACTCGCATTTGTTTACTTAATCACACTTTCTTTACAACTGCTTGGCTGAAAGGGTAGAATATTAAGCTACAAGTTGAAAGACCACTCAGATACCATTACTCTCTCCCCCTGGTAAACCCAGCTTACATTGATCAAGGGTTTTTGAGTCTGGCATTTATTCATAGAACAATATGCAAGTTCTTACCTAAATACAAAATTATTTTTAGGCGAACAGAGGTGGTTTTTGGGACTAAGTAACGTGCACGAAAATGTCAGATGTTTATGTTTGTTTTCATTCAAATATATTGTAACTCAAAAACAGAGCCCAAAAGAGACTTTTCGATGATATATTCGAATTTTGCATGTAAAAATCATGTAAAATCACGTGTTTTCGTTTAGGTTACAAAACGGTTGATGACTAGTGTAATGAGTCAAGTGCCATATTTATAACCAAAAATTTGCATACTTCAAATTTAATGGGGGTAATGTTATAACATAAATGTAGTCCACACCTGTGGAGTAATGGTTAGCGAGTCTGGCCGCGAAACCAGGTGGCCCGGGTTCGATTCCCGGTCAGGGCAAGTTACCTGGTTGAGGTTTTTTCCGGGGTTTTCCCTCAACCCAATATGAGCAAATGCTGGGTAACTTTCGGTGCTGGACTCCGGACTCATTTCACTGGCATTATCACCTTCATCTCATTCAGACGCTAAATAACCTAAGCTGTTGATAAAGCAGAGTAAAATAACCTATTAAAAAAAAACATAAATGTACCTACAAATTTTTAATGTTGGCAGAAATATTATGTGATATTTCAAGGGCCGTAATCAGGGAGGTTCCAGGAGTTGCTGAGCAACTCCTAGCTAAGCTGCAAGCAACCCCTAAAATTGTTCCTAATCTCATATGTGTAACTTAACATGCAAAACACAGCATCGTACTGTTAGTACAATGAGACGAAAAGAAAACTACAGCTATTTTAGGTTCATAAAGTTTCACTTCAATCCTTTCTGGTGATGTTTAAAATATTTACTGTTTCACTAATGATGATTACTAGATAAATATTAAATTAGGCCCCCTAATAATTGTGTTCAACGTCAAAAAAAAAAAAAATCAGCTAAAGATCTAGTTCAGTTGCAACACCTAGGAAGATCACAGCAACCCCTAGTGTTGTCTGCTGGTTATGGCCCTAGATATTCCTTACATGAAATTTGTCGGATTTTTGCTTCATAAACATAAGAAATACAACTTATTTAAACAATGTCTTTCACACTTTTTCATTCGTATTAGAGAAGAGTAATCAAACAAAAACATAGCGTTGTGTTAATTTGCTTCTGGGACAAGTGCGTGGTGGTAAATTCCAACTCGTTTGTGTGTGTTCTTTTTTTAACGAATTAAATTATTATTGCCAGCCATTTTAAGATAAAAACTGTCTCCCTAAGTAAACTGTAACATCACGAAAATATACTGATTTTCAATTTGTTTTAAAGGCAATGACATATTATGTAAATCAGAGTTCGAAGTTGAAACTTTACACATCAGTGTTCTGACACATTTATTTTTATACATCGAGACAAAATAAAACTGTTGCAAATATATTTATAAGTTACGAAAAATGAAATGTAAACAAGATTCTTTGTACAGCCTATAAATTAAAACAGCCAGTTACACCGTATTTTAATGTAACATAGACCTAGCATGCAGAATATTAAATGAAACTTTTGAACATGGAGCAGAAAAATATTGTACACAATACAACGAAAAATTAAAAAAACGTGAAGTTTGCAATGATGAAGAACTTAAGTTAGTTTCACATTACACTTCTTCCAAGTAAGATACACAATATATATAACTTAACCTATGCTTATCGTCAGTGCTGTCATGGTAATTTTTCTCTTACAAGGCGAGGACATGCTCTGTATATCACCGAATGGAATAAGATTGTGTGAGATGAAAGTACAAGACGTACTGTTTAAAGTCATACCTGGTATGGGTGGCCAATGACCCCTCGTTTTGAAAATATTGGCTATTGTTTGTGACATACTTCCATTAGGTACTCAATAGGGAAGCATTAGACTGTGTAAAAGCGTAGCCCATGTGGTTGGATGCTGAGTTGTTATCCAGGCAACCAGAGTTCGAATCTTAACTGGTTCTATATTTTTTTGTTTTAATAATTATTAATATTGTGATCACAGTTATCTATTTACATACCTATATCATATTTCTCAATGTATTGAATGCTTCATCATGTTTTAAACAAATTACTAATTAACTAACATTGTATTGTAAAGGATAAGCAATGAAATACTGCTCATGTAGGAAGGTAAGATGTGTCACTGGTGTCTGTTCTATTTCTGTAGCAGCTATTCCATTTCATTTTGTACCCGATTCATTATGTCATAAAACACACAAAACATACATATTTCCTGCATCATGCACAGCAAATGAAAGAAGGTTGTCCACAGTCACACACATTTTTCCGCACTTCTGTTGCGAAACAGATATCCTTCACATTCACAAACACTTCTCGTTCGTTTATCAATTTTGATGCATACCACGCATATTTCAACATGGCTTTGAATATAGGAACTGACAACTGAAAGTGAATTAAAATAATAATAATAATAATAATAATAATAATAATAATAATAATAATAATAATAATAATAATATCAAGCTTTAAAAAAATGAGAAGGCATTAGGATTCGAACTCGGGTTGCCTGGATGACAATTCAGCATCCAACCAAATGAGCTACGTTGTTACACAGTCTAATGCTTCCCTATTAGGCACCTAACGGAAGTATGTCACAAACAATAGCCAATATTTCGAAAACGAGGGGCCATTGGCCACCCATACCAGGTATGACTTTAAACAGTGTGTCTTGTACTTTCATGTCACAAAATCTGATTTAATTCGGTGATATACAGAGCGTGTCCTCTCCTTGTTAGCCATATGACTCATCCCTTGTTTTCTCCCTTGAAATAAATTTTACTCTCCTCTCTATCTCTCCAATAGTCATTGGGCACGCTTCCAAACAGGGGCAGCAGTATTTCCTCTAAGGTTAGAGCCCAGTTTAGGTGTGTGTGTATTAATCGAAAATTAGGGGCTAGAAAATATTGAGAACAGTATGCATGTTTATATGACATTTTTTTCGATTAATACACACACACCTAAACTGGGCTCTAACTGTAGGGGAAATGCCACTGTCCCTGTTCGGAAGCGCGTCCCAGTCATTTAATGATTTGTTTAATATTAAAGAAAAAGTAAAGAAATTGTTTTGCTTTACATTTTAATTCTACAACCAGCTTGATTTAAAGAATACACAATGTAGCCCTACCGCAGATGCACACTTGTCTCAATGAATCTTGGAGTGTATATTAGCAGCACTTCTTGTTTTTCAACCATTATTTTATATAATTCTGGATTCCAGTGCTGCAGAGGTGACAATTTTTGTTTATGAACATCAAACAAAATTCATTAGGAACAGCAAGAGATGATCTAAGACCTCATTGATTAAAGTTCACGTTAACACTTTGTTTGTTAAAAACATAAAATTACTTAGTCATACGTTAAAAAGTGTTATAATTTTAAAAAAGGTATATACCTTCGACAGACGGCCCGTTTCGACGTTATGTCACGTCTTCTTCAGTGTCTCCTGAACTACTGGTGATCTTGAATTCTGCGATGTGCATTTGTCGATGGTAGGGGTGGGGGTGTGTTGCTCTTATGGTGGGGGCTGGTTGTTTGTGTGTTATGACGTATCATGACATCGAATAATGTGTGGGTATTTAACTGTAATTGTGTGTTAAGTATATGTTGTGGGTATGTTATTGTATGTTTATATATTTCGTATTGTTCTAGAATGTTTAACTGTGAACTTTTTGGTGTGATGTGTAAAATTTCCATATCTGTTTCTATATTATTGTAGTCATGATTATTGTTGATAATGTGGTCTGCGTAATTTGATGTGATGTAGGGTTTGGTTATAGCTTTAATATGTTCATTATATCTTGTGTGAAAGGATCTTCCTGTCTGTCCTATGTAAAAATGTGGGCAACTATTGCATTTTAGTTTGTAAACTCCAGTTGAATTATATTTATTTGAATGTTTAATGTGATTATTTAGATATTTCTGTGTTGTGTTATTTGTTTTGTATGCTATCTTGTATTTTAGTTTTGTGAATGAAGTTGCAATTTTGTGAGTATTGGTATTGTGATATGTTAATGTTATGTATTTATTCTCGCGTGGTGTTTGTGTTGGTTTGTTCTGTTTTTGTTTTGCCTTTTTTATTAGTGTGTCTATTATGTTAGGGTTATATCCATTGTCTTGTGCTATATATTTTATTGTGTTTAATTCTTCAGTGTAGTTGTCACTGTTCATTGGTATATTGATTAATCTGTGTGTCATTGTATGGAAAGCTGCATGTTTATGTTGTATGGAATGATTTGATGAATTGTGTATGTGTGTTGTGGTTGTAGTAGGTTTCCTGTATATTTTGAATTCGTGTCTGTTATTTGTTTTGGTTACGGTGATGTCTAAGAAGTTTATAGCTTATATCTAAGATCTGTACAGATCTCCGCATACAAAACTTAGGCACCCATCTGCCATATGGCTCCATACAGACAAAATTTTTCTTTTCCCCATACAATTAATTAAAAAAATTGTAGGTTCCCATATGATGTATGGCCCTGTATGGCCTCCATGACAGCACTGCTTACCGTACATTAATTTCCCCATGTTTAATGCATCAATTATGCTTGAGTACTGGAAAATAAATAAAACACTAATTTTTATAACAGTTTTTTTTTTTCAGTTTCCACCATAGCCCAATTGTACTTAAATATGCAACCTTTTGATAACGCACAAATTGAACAAATTCAGCCTTTTAGAACAGAAGTATTTCGGCTCAAGAGTACTTGAAACATTTAGCTGCATTTAGATTGGCAACAGGCCATGATTGTTTGGCCAAACACCTGCATAGAATTGGAATATATCAGTCTCCTAACTGCCCATTGTGCAACTCAAACCAAGAAATGGATTCGGAACACCTCAAAATCTGTGCTTCAGTGGCTGGCCATGATAATATCTTCGAAAAATATTGGAGTGTAAGAGGTCAAATGACTTTATTGTCAAACGCCTGGCATTAGAAAACAACAACAACAACTTGAAACATAGACGAAAGCATACACCACTCATATTCTATCTGAGTCTGAAGCAACATTTAAAATTTCACACTTACCCCACTTGACCTTAAATGTTTCAGAATAATTTTATAAGTAATTTAAAAAAAAATAAGATGAATCAGATTTAAATTAATCTCAATCTTGATTGTAAAGGTGAATTTACAACAATAAGATAACAAACAGGTAATGCACTAGGCTCAGTATTTCGTTGTTCAGCTAATCTTTTACACTACAGAAAGTATTCAGTCTTCTTAACATTGTAATCTGCCATTAATATTAGACGATGAAATAAAAATGGTAATCATCAAATTCTGTCGAGGATTAGGCCTTCTGGCCTGTTCTGCCTCAGGTGAGCTGGTCTTTCCATCGCTTTTTCGGCCTTCCAAGGTCTCTCTTCCTGTTAAGTCTGTAAGCAAACAATCTTCGAGGTAACCTGCCACTGGACATCCGTGATATGTGTCCATACCAGTTATCTGGTAAACTTTTATGGTTCCAGTGATGGCTGTGATATGTAATTACTCTCTGATGTCAACATTCTATTTACGAGTATAGCCCGCTAGGGGTCTTAGCGGTCTCATCTTAGCTGTTTCTATTCTTCGGAGCTGATTCGATGTTGAGGTCCATGTTTCTGATTCATGTAATAAAACTGAGACTGCCATTGTTTTATTAAATTTCAAAATTGTCTCTGGTCGCACTTTCTTCAGTAATGTTGATTTTATTGTACCTAAAAGTTGTTGAAATTTGGCTAATTTTATGTCTACATCCCTAAAGTTTACATAGGAGAGATTACAACCAAGGTAACTGAATTCACTGACTTGTTCCATACACTAATTATTAATAACAATTTTAGATCTATGATTATTTTTCCCTTCAAAAGCCATTATTTTAGTTTTCTTTGTAGAGATATTCAGATTATAGTCGTTTGCTATTTGTTGTAAAGTGTATACTGCCTTTTGTACATTGTATTCAGAATTAGCTAAAATGATCTGGTCATCTGCAGAAAGCAGTGTATTAAGTGGGTAGTCGTTGATCATGAAGTGTGTTGTTAATTCAGTTTCCCAAGTCTTAATCATATCAGTTACATAGGCTAGATATTAAACAGGGTAGGGGACATTGGACAACCCTGTTTCACTCCTTGGTTTATTATTCTACTTTCAATACTGTAGTGTTATTAATTTTGATTTTGATTTTTGTACTTTCGTACATGCTTTGTATCGCATGAATTAGATGTTCTGGAATTCCTGTTTTAACTAAAATTTCCCAAAGCCGTACTCTATTCACAGTATCAAAAGCTTTTTGATAATCAACAAATGCCATATGGGTTGGTATGTTAAATTATCTGTGCTTATGTTAAAATACCATCAATGCTGGATCTGTTTCGTCTGAAACCGTTTTGTTCCTCTACCAAAAGAAAATGGTAGTAAAAACTGAAGTAGGTTAAGAAAAGAAAAACCTACTACAAATTTTTTAAATAAATTGGACCACATTTTGTAGAAAGGAACCAACCCTCACTATACCTTAACTGAAAAAAAAAATGTACTTTAAAGTTATGTGCAAAGAAAAGCTGCGGAAATTTGGCGAAATTGTTACAATTTGATACACAGTAACCACCTCAGCCGACTCCTCAGCAGTCATAAGTGTAACTGACGTGTGAATTCGCTGGCATTTTCCATATTCACAAATATTACCGAAGTGAATATATCTCAAACTTGAATTGCTATTCCCAGCACGAAATAAAACTGGTCAATGTCCAGCACATCACCACCACTTCGTAGTAAAGCCATATCGAATTTTTAATGCAGGAATAGTATTTATCTTTTACGAAAACCCTCACCCCTTCCACTTCTTAGTAAAATTCTATTGTAACACTTGTGTTTTGCAAAAATACTAGTAAAAATATTGAGCATAAGGTACTGGTAAGTTTATCCAAGACCGGTATTTTCCCTGGACCAAAAATACAATATGACGTTGCTACGAAGTGACGTTGATGTGCTGAACAACGTAAAATTTAAAAATTAATACTTAAAAATAAATTCTTGGTAGATCTATTGACTATTTTTCACTTGAGTTGTGTGTGATACATTATGATTAGGTCTATAGAAATTAAATTTAAAAAACTAGTGCCAAACTTTCAACTATGCCCAACAAATATACCTACCGGCAGGAATTGGGCCCGCAAACATCCATCTTAATCCGATACGCCAGCTCTACATGATGTTCAGAAACAAATTTTGGTTCAGTGTTGTCAACCCAACACCATGCAGCTTTATCCATATCTTCCTTCCTCATGGTCTTCATATTTTGGAATTTTCATACCCTAATGCTGTAAAAAATAAATTAAATTGCAGCATACACTTTTACGAAAGCATATGGAAGATAGCAGCACATTGTTTCTTAAATTTTAACCTCATTTAACCTATATTTACTATTACGATGTGGTCATACACACCTAAAGTTCTAAACGAGGAAGGTTACACCCTCACAGAATCATAATTTAATTAACACCTTCTCTGACACTTTTAGTGTTTCTTCGAGTACTAAATACACAGTATGTTAACGATAACTGGTACAGAGCTTATAATGTAACTAAACTTTACTATCTCTTTCCCTCTTGACACACGCTCCACACACCGTAAACACAAGAGCCGACGACCGCCAATCGCCGCGAATTGCCACAACCAACCTGACAAGCAAGGTAGCCAACACAATCTTTTCCCTCATGCTCCAAAACAAAATTCTCTTCATGAATTGTGTAAATGTGTAAATTGGATTCGGTGTGAGATGTGCTGAGGGCAGTCTCAACCCGTGCCCCTTCCCTTAAAGGAGACTGGCATAGAATGTCTGGCAGGAAGGTCAAAATAAGCCATATGGATTAGGTTGCACAATTTGATTATAAACAAAGTTTAAATATTAACCTTTCACAAATGGAACAAACTACTGCAGTGTGTTATATGCTTTGTTCTAGTGTTATAGTACATTCTCCTCTGGATTATTATTATTATTATTATTATTATTATTATTATTATTATTATTATATTGAGAAAGTACCAAACCGTCCGGTTTTATTTATGTGGACTTCCCAGGGGCGTCCATGCATGAGAGGTAGTGTGACCAACGCACCGCCGTCTGGATCCCCTCGCCTAGCGGCGGTGGACCAACGAATAGGGAGGCAGAGAGTCATATCCGGTTCCGAGTCATGATGGAGAATCGTTTTATCTCCGTAGACTTTTTTCGTTTACATCATACGATCGTTGTGTTGTCTTGCCTGAATTTGCGCGAGTTTTGACTTTGTTGTCTTGTTCTATTTTTGATGGAACTAGCTGGAGATTGTACAAATCCAGGTGAAATTGTTAATTCAACGTAATTACATTGTTTACAAAACAAAAATAATATGAACAGAACTTTTGAAACATGATTTGAGTTTTATTGCATTACAGGAGCAGATATTTTGGTGGAATTCTTAGAAGTTGCAGTCCATAACATCTTATACATTAGAAATCTTTATCCACCAAGCATATTTGTCAGAAGAAGGAAATATGGAGTTCCAGTGCAGATGTCTGTCCACCCGTACTTAAATGAATATATTACAGAATGTCTGAAAACCGTAAGAGAATTGTTAAAGAAGAACGAAGTAAGAAAAGTAACCCTCACATTCTTTGACAGAAATTTGCAACCTATTGAGAGATTTGTTTTTGATATCCTGGACCTTAATACAAAATTAAATGTGTAAGTTATAATTAATTTACAATTAAGAAGTCATACAATAATTCAAACTATAGGCTACAATATTGTTCTTCCTTTGATACATATCAAATGACTATAAGGTGTAGTGCCTGATAATAGATGTATCAGCCAGAATCTCAATTAGAGGTAGCCTACCGTACCAGTTATAAACATAAATTTTTGAATGTGTAGGGAAGAGTTTATTTAAAATAGGCCTAGGCCTACACTTTTATTACAGATAAATGAAGGTACGGTATACATACAGTAAATTAATGCTACAAGCTATTCTGAAAGTAGTCTATTTCCTCCTGCTCTGTTTCAGCTTTTAGTAATATGCAATAAATTTGAAAATATAAAGTGGAAAATACAATAATTGTAAAATATAACTGCAACTGATTTTTACTTAGTTATGTTATTTTATTGTTCTACTGATTGTCTTTTATAACAATAGATCTTACAGACTAAACTGTCTTTTATAACAATAGATCTTACAGACTAAACTCTTAATTATTCTTATTAAAGGAATGATCCATACTTCATCAAAGGAGAAGAGGCTCTTCGGGGATTCTGCCTGAAGCTTTCTATTACTGGAAGCTATCTGAAACCTCTTCCACAAGAAAGCACATTCAGTATGCAAATTCATACAACAGAAGCAGTTTCAGTTTCCCTAGCAGAGGATCCTAGGTTTCAGGTAGCCCATATTCCTTGATACTATTGGATAATCACGCATTAAATTAGAGCCTAAGAAGTCTTTGCAACGACTCTAGAATACAGGTAAATAGCTGAACACCAAGCTATAATGTTGCGAGAATCATGGCCAACTATACAGAGAAATTCGTGAAATAATCATGCAAGATTCAAATATTAAGGTAAATAGTATTATTCCACTAGAACAGTGTACATCCATTCAATGTAAAAATCTTTCTTCAACAAACTTCTTGGCATTGATTTCCACTCAGTTTGATTGTTTCCAGTACATAGTACTGAAATATAATTTTTCACAATATAAATTATAGGTTGCATTTATTAATTGGTTTGGGACATTAACTGAAAATTATATTATAAATTATTTTACTATTTTTACGGCTATCATATGTAAATTTGTACAAAATTAGTTTACTACTAGTTGCATAATTTTACTGTACCTATTTAAACAACGTGTAAATATATAAGTTAACCCTTTGATGCACACATTTGGAAAGGAAATAAAAAATTGTGTTTGCAATGAAATTAAACTTTTATTTGTCTAAGAGAAGTGCCCCAAATTTTAAAAATGTAAAAAACTTCCATTTTTTACACAGAAAATGGGTGGTTTCATGGTAAAACCACTATGCAATACTGCAGAACACAATGTCTTCAGACTTATTGCGAATGATACAAAAGGAAACAGTTTCTGGTTTCATTAAGGCAAAGTGCCACTTCACATGTGTTGCGTGGTAATTAGACAGGGGCCAGGACACTCCAGCATATGACGTACGGCTATCACTCTCACCACGTTTCATGTTGCGGTCTCTTCTTGGGCGTATTGGTGTACCACATACATAGATATTTTGCTCCCTTAGAGATCATCAGATTCAAACTTGTGAAAAAGCTGTCAAATACACTTTGTGATTGTCGCCAACCATCTCTTCCTTGTAGCCACGATGAATAAGCTGGCACAAAAATGGAACATTTTGTTGGATATGGTAAGCATTACTACCCTGTTTGCGTAGTGGTTACGAAACCACCACATTATTTCTATATTGACGCTACATGTGTCGAAGAAATTACAATCTTGTTACTGAAATATGTTCTAAAAGACTGAAAGACAAATAATACTAAATATATAACTTACGTAACTGTGATATTTTAGCATACAACTGAAATAAAAACACGTAGCCAGTCTTCCACACCCCAACTATACGCAACAACATCGGCCATCTTAGTGGAGCAACACAAATATAGGGAAAATAAAATTCTTCTACAGTTACTAGGGATCAGTGAATGCAGCGCAGTAGTTTTGAAATAAAAATCACACTGTAAGTAGGCAGAAAACTCAAATTTAAAAGATGGTTATGTACTGTAACCACTGCGCTTCAAAGGGTTAAGTCAAGTAACTTTTCCAACTAGACAATTGTCTTGTGTGAAGTTTAGAAAACAATAGTTCATCCTCTTGTTTAGGTGTATAAACCCTATGTGTCATTTTGACTGCTTTTGTCTTTTAATGTTTCAGGACTTTCCTTGGATTGAAATTGATGCATACCAAACAAATATGTTGGATCCAAGCATTGTTCCAATCAGGACATTGGACACTGACTTCCTCAAATTACAGATGTACGTCGAAGAAAGTGCAGACAAATGATACTCACACATATTTTCCATTTGCATTTAATGCAGATTTCAAAATACATTAAAATATGAAATAATTCAAGCCATAGAGAATCATCGCTGATTATTTTGATGAATTTTTTAAAATGTATTCATTAAAATAGGATATATTTAGAATTATTTAAAGATCAGGACACTTTTTATGTCACTAAGACTGTCAGAATGTGGTTCATGTACAAAATAAAAACACACTTCATCCACAAAAAAGAAATGGAGCTTATTTGAACACGTTATTTGAGAAATCTCACATGTCCAGCATCTTACATTTTTCAGAGAAGAAAACTAAATATCTCTCATATATTTCAAATATGGTCTATATACATTTTTCTTTGGGGTTTACTCATGTAATGACATGTTTCTTGCTTACATTGAGATTTTATTGTCAAACATTTGACCACAAATGGTGAAACTTCGATCCTCCCACACCATATAGGGGAGAAAAAACATACTCCCGTTGTTTCAAAATATGGTATAGAAAGATGTCATTAATTCTGTTCCAAAATATGGTATAGATTTGTTAAAGTTCTCAGTAATATAATGTAACTTTAATATATCTTCTAGATACTTATTTGTTTGATAAATTAACATAAGAAAAACATAAAAAGAAACTATATTTCATTTAGTGTGATGTCAAATTAATAAAAGAAAAAACAAACATTGTTTTGAGAGAGACAAATTAATATAAAAACTGCAAATAAATTACAACCCGTTTTATACGACTTGTGCCTTAGATGTTCCATTCAACATTGACTGGGTTGTTACATTTTCTACAACAGGAACACCACAGAAGGTGCCCATTTGATTTCTGTTCATAATGAACTATTTAAGTATTATAGTTTGATGCACTGCAGAAGACTAGAAACATTCACAACTGCACTGTCTGATAGTCCCTTCACTACTGAACAGAATACCACACCGCAAAACATTTTTTGCACGCATATGCAATAATCAAACTTGTTTTGTTTGTTACTATACCATATTTTGGAACGGAGGGAGTATTTAAATCATTTAAATGACCTCAAAATTGTAACACACCACTCCATTGTTGAATTGAATTTAAAGAGATGAATTGGGAGGACAAATTTAAAAGGTACGCAAAACGCGTCCTTGCAAGGGGTTTGGGGTTGCAAGAAACTAAATATGTGAGCTCCAAGCCTGTTGGCCACTAGTCTCACTCCGGGTTACGCTGCTCCACTGAAGGAGCTCTAGAAAATTTTGAAGGGGAAAACCGAAAATGGACGTAACCTCTTAGGTACCACATACGCGAGGGGATGGAAATGTGATCAAAATGATCACGGGACGAGGAGGAGATGGCTGGTGTAAATCTGCACATTGAAATGAACTGTGTCATTTCGCAGTGCAGGAGGAGTCGAGAAGACTCTGTTGTCTGTTGTTCGATGACAAGGCAGGTGAAGACCGCCAGGAGAGACGCCGTGAATTCTGAATCTGCAAATTGAAAGGTTCCCTGTCCTTTCGCACTGCGACTACATGAGTGACGTTGCACATGTGTTTCATAATTTTGTAGACTCTGAACTAGGGCATTAAGTTGTTTGTTAGAAAAAAGAGGAACTTATGGGGAAGGGCATTTAGGTCCGTGGCCCATTTCTCTTAGGGCTCATCCCGACATTTGTCTTAACGCCTTAGGAAAACCACGGAAATACCTTAGGCAGGATGAGTTGTCTCAATACTGGGTGTTCATTTCAAAGTGTGTCATGATGTCACTGTTGTTGGGTCACCGATTTGAAGCGAGTTTCAGCTTAAATGTTAGAGAAGTTGCCTATTATTTAAGGCGTTCTTCAATCTGAACTTGAGAACGTGTACGGTATAACTTGAACGTCACAGCAACAGATGGCGGTCTGTACGGTCTGTGTGCTACCATAACCTCTTTCGAACTGTGTTTTGCGCCGGCAAGTCGTACGCAGGGTATTTGTTATCATCGGTTGCGTACGGTAACATTCCACAACACAAATCAAATGCTCCGTGTCCATGTTGACCGTCGAAGTTAATGTAAACAAATACGTAAGTAATCGTCTTAACCCTCTCCCCATATCCCGACAGTACGTATTTCCAAACAGTTCACATTCCTGCCACTACTGGCGTTACCGTACGTATCGGCACGTACTCTTCAGAATGAACGCCGTACTTGCTAGCCAACTTCTCTGCCTCTTAGATTATACACCTGAGCTGCGGAAGTGTAGGAAGATTGAATTCTCTAGGCTCATCAGCTAGCCACATGAAGGCATACAGCGAGCCAAGACACATTTTGAACTGAACACCCAGTATAAGAGACTAGCCAGTTTGGCTTTTAGGTAATAGGTCGATTGATTTATGATAGATCTAATTATTAATTAATTTAGAGTAAGTAAAGGGGTCTTGGGGATATGAATGCAGGTCCGTGGCCCATTTCTTTTAGGGCTCATCCCGACATTTGTCTTAGCGCCTTAGGAAAACCACGGAAAACCCTTAGGCAGGATGAGTTGTCTCCATTTCAGAGACTAGCCAGCTGGCTCTTAGGTTGAATGACTCTATGAATCGATGGATATATACTAGCCAATTGGCTCTATGGTAGTTCCATCGATCAACAAATGTAGATATTGTCAGAGAGGGATTTTGTTTAGCCCAGTTAAGACGAGGTCATTTCAAAGCAGTTGCACTATCCAAGGAGTCTCATGGAGTTGACTCGTGACTACTAAAACCTGGGAGTAACGCCAGCCTCCCTGTCCTCCTGTCTCAAGAGTATAGCTAATGGACCTGTCTGGTGTCTACGCCTATGTCTACCACTCCAGAGACACGATCGCTGCAAAAGCTATTAGCCCACCTAACCTGTCCACAATACCTTCCTCTCATATATACCGGATCATTGGTTTTCTCTGACATTAACACATACAGTGACGTGGTAATCCAATGGTATCACCATGATATTACAACATGCTTACGAAAATGCCCCTTTCTTCACTATGGTCAAGAGTAAAACTTCCTTTCTTTGCTATAATCCACAGAAAATCTATTTACCAAAAGACGTATATGGATGGCACATAAAAAAAAGTCTGAACAAATCAAATCTAAATTGTCACTAATCCTCAACCTTATAAAAATTCGCTAATTTATCTTTCTAGATATTGGCGACAGCAATATGCTTCCTGAGATTCCTGTGCGAGATATAATGAGAACTGTTGAGATATATCTTAACGAACAATTTTCATTAATAAAATTATGGAAATGTAGTGTATGAAATATATATATATAATTAATTTGTGCCTCATTCCATATCTCACGTTCATTTACTCATGAAATAATGCAACTCAAATTAGACATCAGTCCCGTATGTGGTGTGGGAAGATATTGAAGTTTCAATTAAATATCTGGGGCAAGAGGGCTTCTCAAATAAAAGGAAGAGTAACAAATTATTTTATTCATGTAAACAGAATGTTCTGTAGATACCGGTAACTACAAACTTTTAATATTAGCATCTCTCTTTTGTTTTGTTTCAGTAGTGTATAATATCATACATTAAAAAATGTTGGAAGTTGAAAAATATTTTCTTCATATTTTATGTTGCTAACTCACCCTAGTATAATTAAATGTAACAGGTCAGTTATACCATATGAAGGCGCGCTCCCACTTAGCGGAATCAAATCGAACAGAATTTCTCTTCACAAGTATTTAAATGGAAGATAGCAGAAAGCGGCACATCAAATTGAACCGAATAGAATTCATGAGGTAGAATATTTATTCCACTGCTGGAACAGAACTTCTTGTTTTGAGTATGATTGTAAGTTCGCATGAAGTCTTCGTGGAAAAACAAATGAACCATATCCACTCCTGGTGGCTTAATTCATTTACTATTGGAAGTTATTGCAGAAATAGTATATACAAAAATCACAATTTAATATTTATTTATTTATTTGTCTAATGGCCAGTACATGATATTTACTATCATTGACTGAGCGAAAAACAAGAAAGTGGTGAACAAAACTACGGATTAAGTAATTAAAAACATTCGGGCTCTGGCTTCCCAGTAGCGGTCGACTTCCTTGGAGGATTTCAGAGCAGAGCATTTTGCAAGATTTTGTCTATCCATGTCTTCCTGTTGATGGCACAAAATGCAGGATGCTGATGGAAGGATGCCAAGACGATTGAGGTATTTACCCAGGATGTCATGCTCAGTGTTAAGACGAAAGCTTGCAACTGCCAGTCTTCTGGGTTCAGGAGGTATATCCTTCAGTAATTTCCTACGTTGTTGCGAAATGTTTATGTCCAGTTCTTGTTGGTGATTATTTTTTGTAGTTGCTTGATATATTGTTTCACTGAGCTAAATGACAAAGGTTTCCGTGGGTTTATTTTGAGATTGGCATCCTTCTTAGCTAATGTGTCAGCCTGTTCATTCCCATGTAGATTACAATGTCCTGGGATCCATTGTAACACAACTGTTTTGCCACGTTCTTTTAAAGTTGCAAGTATTTTTTGACAATTATTGATTTGTTCTGTGTAGGGGTGGTCAGTTTTATTTATGGACAAAATGGCTGCTTTTGAGTCCGAGAGGATGACGGCATTTGTGAATTTATCCATATGGAATAAAAATTGATTTAAGGCAACATGTATAGCTTCAATTTCTCCATCATAGGCAGATAGATTATAACCAACTGGGAGATAGAAGCAAAATAGATTACTAAAAATACCAGCTCCTACATTTCCTTGAGGGTCTGTTTTCGAGCCAAAGGTATATATTCTTATCCAATAGTCTTCCGGATATCTGATGTTGACGGTTTCAAGGGCCAATTGTTTTAAATTTTCTTTACTGTGTTGATTTTTGGTGATTTGTTCTAGGAGGTCTATTTCTGATTGAATTATATCTATCTGAAGTGGGTTTTGTGGAAGCATTAGAGGTTGAAGGAGATTGGGTATATCGAGTTCTTTTAGTTTCTCTGAATATTGGATGAATCCGTATTGCGTTTTCAGATACCTTTCTGTGTTAGGGTATGTGGACCAATAGTCGTCATTACTTCTGATCAGTTTTTCATAAAGAATAATGGCTCTTTCTTCCATTGTTGTTACAAGACGTTTAATGTCTGTGAGGTAAAGCATACAGTTAATGGGAGTAGATTTCACTCCTCCTGTGATAAGTCTGAGTGCCTGGTTTTGTACTTTGACAAGTGGGTTAAGCGTAGTTTTTGGTGCAGTGACTAGAGGTTCGCAGCAGTATAGAAGACTAGGCTCAATATACATCTTGTAGGTTCTTATTAGTGTTTGTCTTTTGGATCCCCATGTACTTCCAGCTAGCCGTTTCAAAATAGTCAAATGTTTTATAAACTGTTCTTTCAGATGTAGTACTTGTGGTTTCCAGGATAATTTATTATCAAAGATAATATAATTTAATATAATCGAAGAAAAATTAATAAATTTTGTGTAGAATATCCCATAGGTGGAGAGAGGGGCAAAGCAAAACCATAGAATCCCGATATAACGAGATTATGGGAGCCATCATTTACCTCCTCCTACCCCCCCCCCCCCCATTATAGCTTGATCTTGGTACAGTATATCGGAATATGATCATTTAATAAAGGTATTGTAAAATAAAGTAAAATTGTAACAAATTATACAAACAATTTTACTTTTTTTTTTCCCCTTGTACGGAGGAGGGACTCGAAGGCTTGCACTGCAGCCTATCACTCCTATTCTGTGAATGATTTGGTAGCCAAATGGCCATGCTCTTGTACAAGTACAGCACGCCACACTGCGAACTTAACCCAGGCTTTTGTATGGATGATGATATGTGAATTAATGATGGCGAAATGAGTCCGAGGTCCAACACCGAAAATTACCCAGCAATTCTGTTTCACTTGGTTGAGGGACAACCCCCAAACAAGTAACTTGTCCCAACCAGAATAACCTGGGCCCGCTCGTTTCATGGCCAGTTGTGCTAACCATTACTCCACAGCGGTGGACCAATTTTATATTTACTTTAATCTGTTTATTTAAAATGCAAGATATGTGTGAAATGCAAACTCTAATTATTTTATTTAATCTCGTCTTTAAATTTACACATTATACCGGGATCACTTTTCTTTTTTCTGCATTGTTGTGCAGTATGTTATTCATATTTCTCCACGTGGCTGCTTGAACACCTGCAAAGTTCAAACACATCAGTACATGCTGTAAAAAAAAAAAAACATTATAGTGCTTCCATTCGTCAAATAATGCACATAAATTCTTATAAATTCAGAAATTTAAAAAGAATATAGTCCAGACACGTGGTCTGAAGACATTACCAGAGTGTCATGGCGGACAGTGAGTAGCAACGCTAGTTTGAGCTCGTGCATTCGCATATTTTTTCTGGAGGTGTACCCGCATTTCGTCTATTATTTTTTGTATTCTTTGTTCTACCAGTGTTGTTTGATAATTTCTGCTATCATGGTTCGTGGAAAAAACAGGCAACAGGAGGAAAGCATTGAAGATTGTGTGAAGCGTGTGTTCGAGGAGTCTTGGCGCGATCCCACCATATTGGCGGGTCTTGCCAACCTCATCAAGGACTCTATAGTGTCGGAGCTGAAGTCTGCTCTCGCGCGCAACACGGAGGTGATCGAAAAGCTGGAGGCATCCCTTCGTGAGAAAGATGAGAGAATCGCCAGCCTAGAAAGGAAGCTTGAAGACAAACAGGACACTCTTGAACAATATCAGCGCCGGCAGAGTCTCCGTATATTTGGGATCCCGGAAAACAACAACGAGGACACAGACCAGATCGCCATCGAAGTCGCGGCAAAAGTCGGGGTCAACCTGGTGGTGAGCGACATCGATAGGAGTCACCGGGTTGGGAGGCAAGGAGACCGACCTCGGCCGGTGATCGTAAAATTCGTAAGTTACCGAAAAAGAAGAGAAGTGTTTACTAATAAAAAATTGTTAAAAAACTCAGGTGTGACGTTGAGAAAGGACTTAACGCAATCCCGGCATGCACTATTGAAAGACTGCATCACGAGATATGGACTGACTAATGTCTGGACCACAGACGGCATTATTTTTGTTAAAATTGGGAATGTAAAACACAAAATTTTAAAAGCTTCTGATCTGCCGTAGTTAATATGCAAGCACTAGGTCATAATATCATACACTACCACATTTTCTTAGTTAGTAATTCAATTTTTAGTGGTAGGCTTGTAATATTCACTATTACTGTTATCATATCAATATTATTATTAATCTCTGTCATTATTGCATTACTATTAGTTTATACTAATTTAGTTTCTGTAAGTTGTCAGTATCGACTGCTTCGAGGTGAATGACTTGCTGTCTGCAGCCCCTCACACAAACGACTTTCACTTTTCTGAATTCCCTTCCACAGCCTCACCCCCACCCACCCCAGCCACCCCTAACCCACTACCTGCTCTTTCGACCAGTGCCCTGTTAAAATCGTCTTTCAGCTCGCATCCTAACACTTTAAAAGTAGCCCACATAAATTCTCAAAGCCTTCTCTGTCATTTCAATGAAGTTCAATCTATTTTCTCTCCTTTGTCTCTTCACGCTATTCTTATCTCTGAAACGTGGTTGAAGCCTTCCCTATCATCTTCTCTTGTAAGTTTAGATAATTACACCCTCTGTAGAAATGACCGAATCGGTAAACGCGGAGGTGGTGTTGCGATGTATGTGCGATCGGACTTACCGTTTAAAATTGTCTACCAGTCTTCGAATGAAGTCTTAGAACATCCTGAATATCTATTCATCGAAGTCGGTGCAAGCAACAAAAAGTGCCTCCTTGGAGTTGTATACAAACCCCCTAAATCAGGATTCTTAAGTGACCTTGAAACACCATTGCTTAATCTTGTGCCTCACTATGACCATACTGTTATTTTAGGCGATTTCAATACAAACTTATTAAATTCAAGTAATTACGCTACAGTTCAACTTAAGAACATGTTTGAGTCTTACAATATATCCATCCTTCCTTCCGCAGCTACCCACCACACCCAGGAATCGGAGACACTTCTTGACATTATTGCCACGACTAATCCTCAGCTAGTATTAACGAATGGACAACTACCAGCACCGGGTATCTCAGCACACGACATAATCTTTTTAGAATATTCCTTGTATTGTCCAAAATATAAACCTCGCATCACATCATACCGGGACTTAAAGCATATTGAGCATGAGGAATTAATCAATGACGCACTTAGCCTGCCTTGGACTGAAGTGTGGAATTTACCAGACATTGACGACAAAATCGAAAAATTTAACGACCTAGTAATTCAGTTATACGATAAACACGCACCTTTGAAAACCAGACGAGTTGGTAGACACCCTGCGCCTTGGATGTGCGATGCCATAAAATTACTCATGACAGACAGAGACACTGCTTATCGTAAATACAGACGAAGCAAGGACGAATTAGATTTTAATACTTACAAAGTTTTAAGAAATAAATGTAATCAAGCAGTAAGAAATGCTAAATTACGCCATGCACATTCCCTTATTCTACCTTCGGTCAGTGCGAAAGAATTGTGGCGTAACCTTAATAACCTGGGTCTAACAAAAGCAAAGCCTCGGGTAGATAACATCAACTTGTCACTCAATAGTCTAAATGAACATTTTGTCACTGCTCCACCTGAACCATTACATAAGCAAGAGACTCTTGAATTTCTCAGATCTTACCCCCAACCTGTGTGGGATAAATTCTTCTTTAAATACATTAACCCGACTGACGTAATGAAGACGCTGCGACGTATGAAATCTAAAGCCCAAGGTATAGACAATATAAATATCACTCTCCTGTATAAAATAATAGATGTGATCCTGCCGACCATCACACATATATTCAATGCATCTATTATGACTGGGTCCTACCCCTCACTCTGGAAAATGGCATTAGTGAAACCTTTACCTAAATCTAACACACCTTCTACAGTAAACCAATACAGACCGATATCAATTCTTCCCACTCTTTCAAAAGCATTAGAACATATTGTACATGGACAACTTATGAACTATCTCGACGAACACAAACTCCTTGATGACTATCAATCGGGTTTTAGACATGGACACAGCACTTCTACAGCCCTACTTAAAGTGACTGAGGACATCCGTGAAGCTATGGATAGGGGTGAAGTAACGGCACTAACTCTTCTCGATTTCAGCAATGCCTTTGGTTCTGTTGATATCGACTTGCTTCTTGCAAAGATGAAGGCTTTGCACCTGTCAGACAATACCTTGAGCTGGATGGACTCCTACCTACGTGACCGCCAACAGTGTGTTTCACTTGATAATCAATTCTCCCAATGGAGATGCACAAAGGCGGGAGTGCCGCAGGGCTCCGTATTAGGTCCACTACTTTTCTCTATCTACATTAATGACGTATCAAAGAACTTACAGTATTGCCGATATCACCTCTATGCCGACGACCTACAACTTTACATACATTCCAGACCCAATACGATCAATGAATCGATTGACAAGTTAAATTGTGACCTAGCCACTGTCTCCATTTGGGCGGCCAATTTCGGACTCGCACTTAATCCAAGTAAGACTCAAGCCATAATTATTGGACATAAGCGTTTAGTTAACTCCCTTAATAACAGTAATCTTTCAGTTGTTACTCTTAACAACACGCTAATCCCTTATTCATCTGTCGTAAAAAATCTTGGCTTCTTTTTTGATAATAATCTAAGTTGGAATTTTCAAGTTAAAGAAACGATAAAAAAAATCTGTTCCTCCATTCACTGTTTGAGTCGCTTGAGAAACTTCTTGCCCCAGCAACTAAAACTTACCCTAGTGCAAACCCTAGTAACGCCGCACTTCGATTATTGTGACGTTTTGTTAAGTGACCTAAGTTCTGAATTGTCAGTCAAGTTACAGCGAGCTCAGAATATGTGCGTCAGATACGTGTGCAACATCCGACGGTATGATCACATATCACCGTCCTTCGCAAGTCTCTCGTGGCTCCGACTTAAAGAACGCAGAACTTTACACTCTTTGTCTTTACTCTTTCGAATTCTGCACACTTCAACACCAAATTACCTTTCGTCTCGTTTCTCTTATCTATACTCTAACCACGACGTAAATACCAGATCACTTATCTGTGGCACGCTAAGTATACCTCTTCATAGAACATCTTGTTATTCATCATCTTTTACAATATCCACCTCGCGTCAATGGAATTCCTTGTCACAAAGTATTAGGGGCTGCAAGACAATAAACACCTTTAAGAACAGCTTAAAAGATAACCTTATTAGCATTTCACTCCAATCATACTGATTTAAACTATCACTGACTACATTGTTACTTTTTTCTTTAGACATCATCCTGATTGTGCTGTATTTTAATTGTCTCGTAATAATCTCTTTCTATTATCTAATATTATTTGAAATATGTTAACATTCTATGTATTTTAGTTTAATTCTGCTACACAGTTTATTTCAGTGTTTAATTAATAGTTCATAGTATTTTGTTGTTTAATTTGTAAATAATTTTTGTATACATGTAACTCTCATCTCAATCAAATTGTTGGATTCTTTGTAAGTTCATGCATATGTATATACACTTTTTGCTGGTTGAGTGGAAGAGAAGGCCTTACGGCCTTAACTCTGCCAGCTAAAATAAATCATTATTATTATTATTATTATTATTATTATTATTATTATTATTATTAATTCATCAATTTAAGTACAGAAACTTAATCATAAACAAAAGCAAGACAAATCTTTTGAATTCAATATTTTCTAACGTTAATAGAAAAAAAAAAAAAAAAGAGTTCCTTGAAATTGGTGTCCTACATAAATATATAAATATGAAGTGTAATGTAAAACAAAGAATGAAATGTAAGGGACAGGAATCTGTATGAAATAAAACTTGAATCAGCATTCTGTTATGAAACAAGTAAGAAATGTTTATCTATACTAATAATAAATCTGTAGCCGAAATCTTTTTGGTAATTTTCGATTTTCCAAAAATAATTGGTCCTAACATATATAATTAACCACCCTGACGCGGAAAATCGCTTTTTTGGAACTTTTGTTTGTACGTGTCTGTCTGGATGTTTGTTACCTTTTCACGCAATAATGGCTGAACCGATTTATATGAAAATTGGAATATAAATTAAGTTCGCTGTAACTTAGATTTTAGGCTATATGACATTCAAAATACGTTATTTAAAGGGGGGGGGGTTATAAGGGGGCCTGAATTAAATAAATCGAAATATCTTGCTTATTATTGATTTTTGTGAAATATGTTACATAACAAAAGTTTCTTTAAAAATGATTTCCGATAAATTTTATTCCATGCAAAATTTTGATAGGACTGATATTTAATGAGATAAATGAGTTTTAAAATAAAAATACAGTGCCATCTAAGGCAGTGTAATGAAATGAATACAAATGACTACCTCTATAAGGGGCCTTGGACAACAACAATCGAAAGCTATGAAACATAGCCTACAGAGAATGTTTCTGTGTTTGTATGAAATAATATCGAAAGTTAAATTAACCGATTTGTATAATTAATTATTATTTCACCATTGGAAAGTGTAGTTTCTCTAGATGGACATAATGCTATAATGTTATTACAGTAACTTCTGCGTGCTCTCTGGACCAAAATGACCGCATTTTAATTATTTAAATACAATTTAAATTAAGTAACATATTAAACGATTTATCCTTCTATCAAACACTAATGTTCCCTGGATCAAACTTCCTATTTTAAGTATGTAATTACTTTATACTTATTTCTACCAGGTGCAGTGGAGCGCACGGGTACGGCTAGTTTCAAATAAATGTGATAAAGTTACTAAAATAATTTCGTGTTGACAATTTTAAGTTTGATTAGAATATATTTAGAACACATTTCTTTTAGAGAGAAAAATGTATTTAAGAAACTTTTGTACAAATGACTAACATATGAAATAAATAAACAAACATTTAAATTAATTTTATGATTTATTATCCTTTTAAGTCTTAATACAGAAACTTACAAGCAACGAGGCATTATGTTTCCTAATTTTTAATGTTTCTACTTTAAGTAGTTAAATTCTCTATGTCCAATATTAACATATGTTACAGTTTTACTGATGTATTATTATTCTTTATCCTTACATATGATTTTTATAATACATTTCTCAGTTTATTAAATATTACTCTTCAATTTTCAAATAACAATACTTATTGCTAACAGAATACATTTAAATGAGACAAACCTGATTTATTAAATTAAAACATCAAATTTTGTGAAATTTTCAGTAAACTAGTAATAATTTTAAAAATTCTTTTGCAGATATAATACTATTAATACATCTGGTATTCGAATAAAACTGGAAGTATTGTAGGTAAAACTGTATTGCTGAATATTAATTAAATTTTTTGCCGTAAATCAATTATTTTATTATATACAGTAAATGACAGAAATTATTATATATGTATATATGAAATCAATAAAACACATTTGAAATATATTAACTCTAACTACACAACAGATGAGAAAATACATAAAAATATATTTTTCAATATTACAGCATCAGTAATATAACATTTTATTACATTACTTAATAAATTTCTTGTTCACAGAAAGATTCAAAGTACCGGTATATAGTAGTTGTGAAAAGTTCAGTTTGCTGAATGATTAAATTTCAATATATTTATTAATCAAACATTCCTTGTAAGTAGCGAAATATATATTACAAAATGTATGATATTTCATGAATTTACAGAAAATTAACAATTACTTTTGATTAGAAGTATCAGTTAAAATATAACCTCTGCTTATTAAGATAGAATTATAAAATCATTCATAAATTAACACTTTAAAGAAACTTGGACTATTTATGTCAAGGGCAGGAAAAGATACTTTGCTGTCAGTAATATGAAGTTTGCTATTTTTTAATATTAATATGTAGACCTTGTACCCTTCTTCTACTATTCATATATTATGTAATATTTGACTATGATTATTGCGTGCTGACATAAAGTAGTGCTTCAAGTAAACTAGGTTAAGTTACAGTGTTTGGCTTACCTTATTTCTTGTGGAGGTCCATTTTTGCACATTAATAATAAGTATTATCTGGATTTGTGAACACGAATATTGCCATACCTACATTTCTCTCATGGGAGAGAGGGGGAAGAGGAAGAAATGATGCCATTTGAAAACAACAACATTTCTGTGACGTCAGCCCTCCAGCACATAAAACTATTCTGTACAAGAAACATATAGCAACTTATTGATAGGTAATATTAGAGGCGTTCTAAATATGCCATTGCTTCTGAACCATACAGACAAATGTAGGATTTAATGAAAAACTATTTGCTTTGGATGATTGGTCACATTAGAGTCTACATCTAGCAGCTGTGGTGACTGCCATTTTAAATTTTTTTTCGTAATTGAATCCATCTACGACTGAACTTCACAAATTGACAGTACCGTTAAATGGGGTAATATCGATATGCTATAAAATAAACATTTTTATTTCAAACTATGTAAACTAAATAAAATTATATTGGTAGTACACAATAATATATCATCCCAGCACAGCTGCAGTCGCAAGCAATTGCAACAAAAATGGAAGAAAATAAGTTTTTTTCTGGTTCTGCAACAAACACCCTCTAGGCTGTGTGTTTGGTGGGTATTAAAGAATAAATAATATTATAAATGCCTTTTTAGATTACTTTTTATAATGTACGCGTAAATTAACAAAACATAATTTTGAAATCCTCTCGCTGATTGCCTTGAGTTTGGAATATTGTTCTTTTGTAGGGTAAGACTAACCATTGTCTAGGTGCCTAGAAACTGTTGCGGTCTCAAGGGAGATACAACTACAACACAGATTATAATATATTCAAATACTCCTCTTCAGATTTGGAAGGTTTTGAGTTGCAGCAATTCTGTTGGGAAGTTCATATTGTAGGGAAGTATTTATTTCTAAATGTTGAGACATAATAAGTTAAGTTTATTTAGTCATACAGTATTACAAATTTTTTTTTTTCAACCTTAGAAAATATTTTGAGTTCATATTTTTGAAAATTGAAAATATACTTTTTTGAAAACCATATAAATGATTGATATACCTAGTATCTAACTAACACCGTTACAAGTAAACAATACAAACCAAATACATGCTCGGTATTACCCCACATATGAGTTAACACTGACCAATAAATTTATTTTTAACATCCTATATTTGAACCAAAAAATTATAAACAAATGTAAAGCTGTATTGAATTTGTACTGTATTTGTTTGTTTGTTGTAAAAACTTGTTTAAGGAGCTATTATTAAAAACACTAAACATTGATTGGTATTCCCCACACTATAGGGTGTAATAAAAAGGTTTAATACACGCCAAGCTATTTTGATCAATTTTAGGATGTGTCTGATAGGTCCACAAGTTCCTAGTTAGCGAGTAATATTCTATTACATAGCAAATCTCTTAAGTTAGCAATATCTAACATAGAACTAACTGAATCTAACTTTACAGTAATAATTTGCAACATCAGTAATTGGTATGGACTCAGTTAATTACGATAATTTTCATTGCAATAACTTACAAAGGAAGGGTTTCGGCTCGAACAGGAATTTCGTATCCAAAATTTGTATACAGGCCCATCTTTACATCTCTGTAAAGCTCCCAAAAGCATTCGTTTGTGTAATGTGTGGTTTGTGTGTTAGAGCACTGTACAAGTTGAAGGGTGGGGAGAGCACCGCACAAATTAAGGGGATGGGACACCTTACCCGTAAGCCGAGCCTAGCCTAGAAACTAGTGCGAGTGGTAAAATGTCTAAAGCCCATTTAAAAACATTTTTCTCAAACGTTCTGTCTGAAAATATTGCAGCTAATCAAAAATGTACACTGTTGTGTGAGTCATTGAATGCACACAAGGACACAACCTTAATAAATTAATCATTCTAAGGCTAGGACATAGAATGTATGATCATTCCATCTAAAAAAAACTAAATATTTCCAGCCTCTGAATATCTATTTCCTTAGACAATACAAAATATATGCTCGGAGGATAACAGATTGCATAAGGACTCTTGCTGAGAATCCAGAACCTAACTCCGGAAATCGAGTGTTTATAATGAAAATGAACTCTGTTATTCATAACCAGTTGTCTGCTCCAGTGTACCGCCCTATGCTTCAGTATTCCTGGCAGTCAGCTGGTTACATGAATCCTGAACAAGTCTCGGACTTCAAAAATGTAATTCAGGTAGCATTTGATTTTTGAGCACTGGAGTGTGGTTCAGAAGATTGTTCAGGTGTTGCTTCTGCATGTTGTGCTTATTGCTCTGCTCCATGCTGTTTCATGCATTTTATAGAGAATCCTCATGTACATTTTTAAAGAAGTGTATTGACCAATACCAACCAAACGGAGAGGTACACAAATGAATACTTTTACGGACTTCATCACCATTGTGAGGTAAGCGTCTGTACAAATTTTTAACCAAAAATTCCTGTTCGAGCCGAAACCCTTCCCTTGTTAGTTCAAAACAATATCTGAACTCCACATCACCGGTTTTAGACCATGGTCCCTCTTTCACAGACATATGATTTGTGACACAACTCAGTAGTGCATATAAAGCATTCATATTACATATTATATTGCTATATTGTGAAATTTTCATTTTATTTTATATAAATGAAAATTACAATTATGAATTTTGGAATACATTTCACACATAAATTGTTTTGTACAGTATTGAAATTCACCATTTCATTATGCGTTTGATGAATTCTTTGTATCACTGTACAATGACTCTTTCCTGAGCAGGCTTTCCCTCAGCTCCCAACGACGACGCTCTCGCTCTGATTTCTGTTGTCTAATGGACTTGCCAAGAGAGCAAGCAAACATCACACCCAGGAGCTGCAATCAGATAATAATCAGAACAATATGCAGGAAAATAAACACGAGTTATACAGAGACACAAATTTGATCTTAATAACAGTTGGTGGTTGATTAGTTTCCATTGCCTCCAGATACGGTCATCATTAGGGTTTGCATATTTTTGCTAGGGGCCAAAGGCAGTGTATGCAATAAGTATATTATTATGTTCATGTTTATCTTAAAAATCTATATATATAATTTGAACTGGTAATGGAAATTACGGGAAAACGGCTGAACGGATTTTAATGAGTGACCCCTCATTTTCATGCCTGGCATCCAAAGTTTTTCGGAAAAGTAGTAGTTTTCAGTGAAATGTCAATTTTCCTACATAATTTTCCTATTTTCCAAAATCCACCTGTTGTCAGTTTTGAGAACTAATTTTATTGAATCACAGCCGACTTGATTGAATTTCAGAACAAAACACACACTACAATAAACAATAGGCTATTACACGAAGGCCATGACCTGCAGGATTGCCGACATAGTATTTAGAGCTCAATTCAATTTGTTATTAAAAACTGATTCTGCAGTGTATAATTTTCTGAGTACAGCTGTGTATTGGATATTCAAATCTACGAAACTTGAGATGGTTTGATGACATTATTACCATTAGAAACTAAATATTATTATAGTTAATATCATAATGCGTCTATTTTTCATTAATTGTACATAATATTGATCATATATTGATGACATGAAAGTGAAACGTTTTGAAGTTATGTAAGTAAATGTAGAGAATATCTTAATTTAGATCTTCATTTCTATAATTTACTGAGTGACTGCTATATATAACTATAAAACTTAAGTAAGATAATAATATTGTTATTAAAAATCAAATATTTTTATACTTATTAACCCAGTGGGGTTGGGTCTTTTTCATATACTTATTGGCGGTGTAGTGTAGATATTGATATGTGTCATTGTCTTCAGTATTGGCTCGAGAGAGCGCAAAAATTACAGTTCCTAAGGAAAGATCAAAAGGCATTACTTACTAATAAAATAAGAGGCCTAGAAAATTTTGTAGCGCTATACTGGAGAATTAGCACGGTCACTTTGAACCGTGCCGTTACGTTTACCACCAAATTTAAGTAAATACACAATGTCACCAACATAAGAACATGACGTTGGTGTGTGGCGTAGTTGGCGGGAGAAATTTTTTCTCTCTCTGTCTACCTCCTTCGTTCTGAACATTATTGAGAGATAGCACCACTGTTAGCGACAATGTGTATTTGCGTAAATATTGCGAGTAAATTATGACGAGTGCCTTAGATGAGAGGCTCGGGACAGAAACAGTTTTGCTGTAGCGCATGCGCGGACCTCTCATGCAGTGGGAGCGTGATCCTTACTTGAA
Source organism: Periplaneta americana (assembly GCF_040183065.1). Classification (NCBI taxonomy): domain Eukaryota; kingdom Metazoa; phylum Arthropoda; class Insecta; order Blattodea; family Blattidae; genus Periplaneta; species Periplaneta americana. The sequence continues at coordinate 32,300,332 of NC_091131.1, read as the reverse complement.
TTTATTTTTGCGTGTACTTGCAGATTAAATTATTGAGATCCCTTCTTGCTCCGGTTACAGGCCTTGCATTTACGAAGGTTATGTTATGTTAGGTTAGCTTAGATTAGCTTAGCTTAGGTTAGGTTAGATTAGCTTTGGTTAGGTTAGATTAGTTTTGGTTAGGTTAGCTTAGCTTTGGTTAGATTAGGTTATGTTAGGTTAGGTTATGTTAGCTTTGGTTAGGTTAGGTTAGCTTTGGTTAGGTTAGGTTAGCTTTGGTTAGGTTAGCTTGATTTGATTCGTCCATGTAGTAGTTAAAATTATATAATATGACAGTTTTTGATTCGTAATATTGTTAAAAAATAATAGGCCTATAATGAAAGCGGTGAATAATTTCATGGTCCTTAAATTTTTTTTCGTAAAAGGCTAGGTATTTTTCTATAGGCCAGAAATAAAACAGCAACGCCGTCATAATTACGTACTTTACGCTTTGGCGAACATTAACCGGAAATTTAATTTCCGTCATTTTAATTGTATTCCGTGAAACACACCTTTTTTCCTGTTAATTTCCTTGTGATAACCTAGTTTATTATCTTATTACATCTTCATTTTCTTTTAATGCATTCAAAAAACCGCCGTTGTACTACATAAAACCTTGAACTTGACTAATGGAGTGAATTATTTAAGAATATAGTCGCGAATTTGACTACCACCATTTCGATTATATTTTGTTTGATACGGCTCGGTACGGCCCGGTGACTAGTGGCCAGCGAGTAGAGTCGACTATCGATATTGGTCTGCCGTGCGTATTATCCAGTTGTTCCTTTTGTAGTCTCCAGATCATTTCAACAAGATCTCTTAGTAGGATAAAATGATTTTACGCTCTACATTTCAAGTTCTACATGCAGCAGCTATACGAAAATGCTATTGTTCGAAAGCTTAGCAAACCTGATGTTTTTTTAACTTTTGCCTACAATCCACAATGACCTGAAATAGCTACTGCTATCGTCCTGACATTGATACTTGCGTTTTCGTGTTGAAACTCAAAAACTGAAGTTGGATAAGTTCAAGAAAAAGTATTTGGCCTAAAAAAAATCCATTCAGAGGGAGTAGGTTTCATTATTATGGAAGCAAATAACTATCAAAAAGACAAGTATTCTTCATTGAAAATAAATCTGAAAAATTTTTATTTGAACGTCTAATGAACTTAGTTTGCAGCAGCATTTGCTGCACAAGCCACTAGTATTTCTATAAATTATATGTACCAATAGTACTAAGAGAAAAACATGCCACTAATGAAAAAGAAGAAGATCCTTTCAAACAAGATATAATGAACTTCGGAATATGTATGATAAGAACTTTCTTATGTTAAATATTATTAACGTACCTTGTTAACATGTTTCGACTTATTTTCGGTCATCTTCGGAACTGGTCGTTGTTGGTCTTGGCACCTCTTGTTTCCTATACGGGTGCGTTCATAGTGTAGAGTCAAAGAGTGTATGTGTTTTGAAATTGAGTTGTGTGTTGAGAATATCGTAGGGGTGTGTTTTCGTGTGTCTGTATATTTCATATTGTTCTAGTGTGTTGAGTTTCTGGCTTTTTGGTTGGATGTACAGTATTTCCATGTCTGTGTTGATGTCTCTGTAGGTGTGGTTGGCATTTGTGATGTGTTCTGCATATGTGGAGGTGTTTTGTAATTTTGTTATGGCTGTGATGTGTTCTTCTACATAGGACAGACAGGCAGATCATTTCAAACACGTTACAAAGAACACATCACAGCCATAACAAAATTACAAAACACTTCCACATATGCAGAACACATCACAAATGCTAACCACACCTACAGAGACATCAACACAGACATGGAAATTCTACACATCCAACCAAAAAGCCAGAAACTAAACACACTAGAACAATACGAAATATTCAAACACACAAAAACACATCCAAATGAAATTCTCAACACACAACTCAATTTCAGAACACACACACTCTTTGATTCCACATTACACTACACAAACACACCCACACAGGAAACAAAACAAAAGGTGCCAGAGTCCAGCAAGAGCGAGTTCTGAGGAAAGTTGATAACAGACCGAAACATGTAAACCAGGTACGATAGAATTCAACACGAGAAAGACATATAATACATATTCCGATTTTGTAAAATAATTTCCAATTGGTTAAAAGCAAATGTTTATTACACTGTAAATGAACTGCTGTTATGTAAGATTCCTGCCAAGTGGCCCTGAATTTTTTTGAAAACTGAAATTGTAATCCATCTTGAATCTTGCGTACACTACTTTTAACACTTAAATATAAATGATTAGTTGATTGGCAAACTTAGTAGGCTCTGAGGATGGTGTGAAAAAGCACCGAAACAGCTGTAAGCCACACGTGCTTATATAATTTAACATGAGTAAGTTTGCCAATCAATCAATCATTTGAAATTGTAATGTTTTTACGTATCATTGGACAATGCCTATTTCTTATCCATTTGACCAATGGCAGAAATAAATTGTATCTATCTTACCTGCAACAACGCTATTGAAATGGCAGCACTTGCCAGCATGACTGCACTCTGACCCACAACGTACTCCATACGACTCAAACAACCGTTTCCATAAATGTATTCAGAGTCGTCAGTAACGCAGGAGTGAGGTAGTGTCATGTTTTGAAATGTGATGACGCCTTCTGTTGTCCTGTCCAGCTTTCCATCCCAGTCTTTATAACTGTCCAAGCCACAACACTGCAGCTGTTGAAAATAATACCAGACACAATTAACATTTTTCCATAAGCTATTATAATTTTGTCTGAACAATATCTTTGTCTATATTAAGATTACCAGATTTTTTTCACAATTTCTGGGGACAGATATTGACATATAAAAAAAACTACTTTTAACATGAATAATTTCAAGGGAAAAATTGTTCCGGGGCTGGGTAACGATCCCGGGACCTCTGGTTGAACGTACCAGCGCTCTATCAACTGAGCTACCCGGGAACTCCACCCGACACAGTCTCAACTTTTCCCTTTATATCCACACAACTCGCGTGGGCTGACGAAACGCCAGAGACCCACATCGAGTGCACACAATCTCTGTGTGACTTGAAATTGTGGTTTTCTGTTAACGTACACAGTGATGTATTATATTATGCAAATCTAGTCTTTCAGGTAAAGCTCCCTGTAAAGCAGATTTGAATAATTTCAAGGGAAAAATTGTTCCGGGGCCGGGTATCGATCCCGGGACCTCTGGTTGAACGTATCAGCGCTCTACCAACTGAGCTACCCAGGAACTCCACCTGACACTGTCTCAACTTTTCCCTTTATATCCATATAAAGGGAAGCGCTCTACCAACTGAGCTATATATATGGATATAAAGGGAAAAATTGAGACGGTGTCGGGTGGAGTTCCCAGGTAGCTCAGTTGGTAGAGTGCTGGTACGTTCAACCAGAGGTCCCGGGATTGATACCCGGCCCCGGAACAATTTTTCCCTTGATATTATTCAAATCTGCTTTACAGGGAGCTTTACCTGAAAGACTAGATTTGCATACTTTTAACATTTCTGTTGGTTTTTCATTCACGTGTTTTATTTTTATACATTTTCTTCACTTCACTTCGGTTTACTATTTTCTCTGAAGTCACAATATTTCTTCAAGCAAGAAAATTAGCAAAATAAGTCTTCATCTAGATCAAGTCCATCTACATTTGAAGAAAAGTAATGAACTGTCTGTTTAATTTTTTCTTTTTCTGGAGATCTCAGCAATATACATTCCGTAGATATCTTAGCTTGTGAGAGAATAACCCGGCATTGAGATATTCAACAGCATTTTCATAAAATTCACAAGAGACACTGATAATTCTGTTGTGGAATAAGAACCACTTCTTCTAAAGATTTCAAAAGTTGCTTAATTTATGATGGAATAAACGTATCTTCTTTCCTATTTCTAACTATCCAGTCTTCTTCTTGCAGTTGTCTTGTCCTCACAGCAGTACTAGTACGTACATCCCTTGTCTCCAAGATATTACTGTAGGTCTCCATCCCTCTGGTCTCCAATTTAATAATCATTTAGGCAATGTTCCACTTCCATTCTCTGAACATGTCCGTACCATCTAATTTGTTGGGTTTTAATATACCTATGATGTATTATGTGCTGTCACTTTATTGCTGACGACTGAATTTTTTATTCTGTCTCTTCTTGAAACTCTTGTCGATCATTGTAAAAAAATTCATTTCGGTTGCCAAAAGATATTGACTATTTTTGTTTTCAGAGGCAAAAGTTCTGCTCCATAGTATGTAATAATACTTTGAACAAAATTATATTATACTCCATTTTGAATCTTGCATACACTTGAATATAATTAATTGATTAACTAGTGGACTTACTCGTGTTAATTATGTAAGATTTGTGCAGCTTACAGCTGTTTCAGTGCTTCACACACCATCCTCAGAGCCTACTAGATCACGGCATCATCTCGAACTTCTCTGCCTGTTATGTGGGTGTGTTTGATTGCTGAAAGGTGTTGAAGAGTGGAGTCAAATAGTGTGTGTGTACTGAAATTGATCTGTGTGTTGAGAATTTGATCGGGGTGTGTTTTAGTGTGTGTATATTTCGTATTGTTCTACAATAACATAAATACGGACATGGAAATCCTACACATACAACCCAAGAACCAAAAACTCAACACACTAGAACAATCACTAGTTAATCAATTAATTATATTATACGTCTTGATTACACAACTTTTAACACTGCATCACTTCGGAATATGTATGATTAGAACTTTCTTGTATTAAATTTTAACGTACCTTGTTAACATGTTTCGACCTATTTTGGGTCATCTTCAGAACTGGTCATTGTTGGTCTTGGCACCTCTTGTTTCTTGTGAGGGTGCGTTCATAGTGTAGAGTCAAAGAGTGTATGTGTTTTGAAATTGAGTAGTGTGTTGAGAATATCATTGGGGTGTGTTTTCGTGTGTCTGTACATTTCATATTGTTCTCAACACACAACTCAATTTCCAAACACATACACTCTTTGACTCTACACTACGAACGCACCCGCACAGGAAACAAGAGGCGCCAAGACCAACAACGACCAGTTCTGAAGATGACCCAAAATAGGTCGAAACATGTTAACAAGGTACGTTAAAATTTAACACAAGAAAGTTCTTATCATACATATTCCGAAAATTATATTACAGGCCTATAAAAGAATCTTCGTTCCCTTACTAACATTTTTATATAGTACTCTTTGTTATTGCCGTTTTTAATTTCTTCCTCATAGTACTCTCCATTTGTATTAATCTTAACTCCCAATATATGTCATATCATTGCAAGACTCTATTATTATTCCATTTTCCAAATGAAAATTGTATTCTGGTTCACCAATTGATATTTTGTTTTTACACATTTTATGATAATCCCCATTTATTATATTCCTCTATTAATTTGTTTGTCGTATAGCCTAGTATTCTACTGCAAATCCTTATATTCTTGGGCCACTATTTTTTATTAGATCATCAGTGAAATGTAAGGTACAATGCAACAACAATAAAGGCTGGTTCACAATAAACCGGAAACGAGAACGAGAACGGAAGTAATGTTAAAATTAATGTATTTAAATGTGAGCATTCACAATACTTAGTTGTGAATGCTCACATTTAAATGCATATATTTTAACAATATTTCCGTTCTAGTTCTCGTTGTCGTTTCCGTTCCCGGTTTATTGTGAACCAGCCTTAATAATGGAATAACTCTTCTCGGGTTCTCAGCTAGGTAAATTGAGATAATTGCTTCCAAGCTTTCGATGACTAGCCCTACCATCTTCGTCAGGTATTGAAGTGCAGTGGGACCATGTATACCTGGTACTGATCACTTATATACAGGCTAGACATTGTCAATCCCTGAAGAAGATAGCAGAGGAACCCGAGAAGAATTATTTCATATCCAACGCCTGAAGTCCAACAACAACAAAAATAACAATAATAATAATAATAATAATAATAATAATAATAATAATAATAATAAGAGTAATAATAATAACAGTAATAATAATAATAATAGTAATAATAATAATAACAGTAATATTAATACCGGTAATAATAGTAGTAGTAGTAGTCGTAGTAACAGTAATGATAATTAATAACAATATTAATAGTAATAATAATAACAGTAATAATAATAATGATAATACTTACTGACTGACTTTTAAGGAACCCGCAGGTTCATTGCCGCCCTCACATAAGCCTGCCATTGGTCCCTATCCTATGCAAGATTAATCCAGTCTCTATCATCATATCCCACCTCTCTCAAATCCATTTTAATATTATCTTCCCATCTACGTCTCGGCCTCCCCAAAGGTTTCTTTTTCCCTCCGCCCTCGCAACTAACACTCTATATGCATTTCTGGATTAGCCCATACATGCTACATGCCCTGCCCATCTCAAACGTCTGGATTTAATGTTCCTAATTATGTCTGGTGAAGAATACATTGCGTGCAGTTCTGTGTTGTGTAACTTTCTCCATTCTCCTGTAACTTCATCCCTCTTAGTCCCAAATATTTTCCTAAGCACCTTATTCTCAAACACCCTTAACCTATGTTCCTTTCTCAAAGTGACAGTCCAAGTTTCACAGCCATAAAGAACAACCGGTAATATAACTGTTTTATAAATTCTAACTTTCAGATTTTTTGACAGAAGACTGGATGATAAAAGGTTCTCAACCGAATAATAACAGGCATTTCCCATATTAATTCTGTGTTTAATTTCCTCCCGAGTATCATTTATATTTGTTACTGTTGCTCCCAGGTATTTGAATTTTTCCACCTCTTCAAAGGATAAATTTATAATTTTTATATTTCCACTTCGTACAATATTCTGGTCACGAGACATAATCATATACTTTGTCTTTTCGGGATTTACTTCCAAACTTATCTCTTTACTTGCTTCAAGTAAAATTCCCGTATTTTCCCTAATCGTTTGTGGATTTTCTCTTAACATATTCACGTCATCCACATAGACAAGCAGCTGATGTAATCCGTTCAATTCCAAACCAATAATAATTATAATAGTAATATAGATTAGTAGTAGTAGTAATAATAATAATGTTTCAAACTGGTTATATTTACATCATTTCCATTTCATGTGTATTAGTGAAATGGCAATTTTTAGGTGGTAATATGAAATGATGGAGATTTGATAGAATTTGTATGGTAAAACTACAGTAAGACTACCTTGATATTATGCCCAATGCAGTTTTCACCCACAAGTAATATTAACCCGAACTCATCAGAATTTTGACCAAGGTACCAGTACGCAAGTACCTAGAGTGGAAAGCCTACGTAATAAGTAATAACCCTTTGACTAACAGTACACAAACAAAATGCTATTCTTGAAAAAAAAAAAAAAAAGAGAGAGAGAAAGAGAGAAATACGTAACGCATATGTCACATAAAAATATAGATATGGGAGGGGGGCTTTCTTGACACATCGTTTTATCTCTCTTTGTTATCTCGTGATAATCAAGAATTGTGATCTCAATGATGTACCGATATTGTGTGTGTTCCAATTGTCCTGTTGAATGCCAGTTACCGCCCTTGCCTCTATATTACCGTTCTACGTAGTAAGAAACGTAGTTAAATACAAAAGATGATCTTTTATTTCTCTTCTCCCGAAGTGCAAAGCTTGTAGTATCATACTACTACTACTACTACTACTACTACTACTACTACTACTACTACTACTACTACTACTACTACTACTACTACAGTGAGTTCATTTTAAGTACATTTATTGGAAACGAAAAACGGATCTTGCATTCCGTACTGCAAATCATAAGATTACAAAAACAGTGAAAACTGCCATGTTTATCAGTAATGTGAATGATTAATGTTATGATTGTCAGTTTGATATCTGATATGTCTCGCATCTGATAGCATTCCCTCTAATATTGTTCCATGTTTCAATATCACTACATCTAAACTCAAACGTAGTAGCTATATGGGTTCTTGTACTGCATTTGTCTCGGTTAATAACTTATTATCTTATCTTACATCTTAATTTAAGTTGCTTCCAAAGACTCGTACGCACCAAGGTTTAAATTAAGGTGTTAAGTTTGTATTAATGTAGGTGTACCATTACCCGAATAACTGGAGGATCAGCTTTCCAAATGGGGGAAATCTCATTGGGATCAATTACGATTTGTGGTGCACTAAGACAATACTGATGCAACCTGCAGCGCAGTAATCCGTATGCTTTCCTTGCTTAATTCGTAATTTCTCCATAAATAGCCTAATAATCACTACCACTGTCATGTAGGCTGAGTGAATGTGTTTTATATCATGTAAAATAATGTAGGCCATTATTATTATTATTATTATTATTATTATTATTATTATTATTATTATTATTATTATTAGCCGGGTAGCTCAGTTGGTAGAGCAGCTGGCTACAGACTGGAAGGTCCGGGTTCGATCCCAGGTGGTGACAGGATTTTTTCTCGTTGCCAAACTTTCAGAACGGCCCCGAGGTTCACTCAGCCTCCTATAAAATTGAATACCAGGTCTTTCCCGGGGGTAAAAGGCGGTCAGAGCGTAGTGCCGACCACACCACCTCATTCTAGTGCCGAGGTCATGGAAAGCATGGGGCTCTACCTCCATGCCCCCCAAGTGCCTTCATGGCATGTTACGGGGATACCTTTACCTTTATTATTATTATTATTATTATTATTATTATTATTATTATACATATTGATCTCACAATTTTAACTCTTTCTATCACTTAGTAATATATAGTAGTTATAATAACCACTTTCATGTGTTAAAATAAAAATGAAGTTGTAAATTACCTACAGATAGTTGACTAGGCCGTGTCCAAAAGTTACATTTACAGCTGAAGTGAACTAGATAGTTTACTAAATAGCCGGATGTGACGACAGAAGTCATTATCCAAAGCTACATAGTACATAGCCAGGGGCAGATATTTATGTAAATTAATTTTGTCATTTTTGTGTTTCTTAGGCTAATATTGGTTCGGCGGAGATTGTTGGAGTTTGATTTGTACTCTTGGCGGAGATTAATGGAAATTTTGGAAAATACAATTATTTTGGAATTGGAGTATTAACTCAGTATGAATATTACTTTCCAAATAATTAACATAAAAGGTTCGTTGGATTCTGGTAAAGATGCGGTATGGCCAATAAACAATATTTGTTGGATTGAGACTGTATTTAACACACATTCATTAAAATCTAAAACAACTTGTAGCCCTCAAATTAACACTTTCAAATTATTAGTGAAATGCACTAACGCAATCAGAACACCTGGAATACCATGTAATGTAGGCTATTTGGATATATAACAAATTCAAGTGGAAAAAAAAAAAAAAACGAAAAAACTCGGAATATGAAATTCGCCATAATAATAATTCGCTATTAGAACTCTATTTCGCGATTTCTCGTGATTGTTTTATCCGCATATTATTAATCAGACAGAATAAATATGGGAAATGCATGTTATTATTCGGTTGAGAAACTTTTATCATCCAGTCTGTTGTCGAAAAATCTGAAAGTTAGAATTTATAAAACAGTTATATTACCGGTTGTTCTGTATGGTTGTGAAATTTGGACTCTCACTTTGAGAGAGGAAGAGATTAAGAGTGTTTGAGAATAAGGTGCTCAGGAAAATATTTGGGGCTAAGAGGGATGAAGTTATAGGAGAATGGAGAAAGTTACACAACACAGAACTGCACGCATTGTATTCTTCACCTGACATAATTAGGAACATTAAATTCAGACGTTTGAGATGGGCAGGGCATGTAGCACGTATGGGCGAATCCAGAAATGCATATAGAGTGTTAGTTGGGAGACCTGAGGTAAAAAGAGCTTTGGGGAGGCCGAGACGTAGATTTTTTTTTATTTTAGTAGGTTATTTTACGATGCTTTATCAACAGCTTAGGTTATTTAGCGTCTGAATGAGATGAAGGTGATAATGCCGGTGAAATGATTCCGGGGTCCACCACCGAAAGTTACCCAGCATTTGCTCATATTGGGTTGAGGGAAAACCCCGGAAAAAACCTCAACCAGGTAACTTGCCCCGACCGGGAATCGAACCCGGGCCACCTGGTTTCGCGGCTAGACGTGCTAACCGTTACTCCACAGGTGTGGACCCGAGACGTAGATGGGAGGATAATATTAAAATGGATTTGAGGGATGTGGGATATGATGATAGAGAATGGATTAATCTTGCTCAGGATAGGGACCAATGGCGGGCTTATGTGAGGGCGGCAATGAACCTGCGGGTTCCTTAAAAGCCAGTAAGTAAGTATTATTAATCAGAATTACTTAATTCGTAAAGATTAGCAAAAATCTATTTATGTCGTGATTTTCGCGATCTCCATAAATACCCGGTCTTGTGCATAGCATTCAAATCCGTAGTAGTTCGTAAACGAAAATGCTTCCCTGAGTGACGACTTGTACACTAAACAAACATGGATGCCTCATCAGCAATTGGAGCTATGAAATCTGAAGATGCTTCGGAAGTGAAATGTAGAACAATATGTTAACCTTCAACAATGACATTGGTACTCCGGTACCTTCTTTAAATTTTTTATTGTATTGCAATTTTTTAGGCCCTTATCTTTTCCACATAACTCGTAATGAAATTGCATTAGGACACTGCCTTCTTAATTCAGTGCTGAACCGTGATGTTATAGTTTTAAGAAAAATAGTCTGTGAAGGCTGTGATTCAAGAATACATGTTCAAAGCCAGTAGCGGCTGGTGGTCAAAATAATGAGTGTGCTACAATCTTTATATCGGCCTACTGTATACACTTATATGCATTTATCTTAATTTGAGACTCGCCTAGTGACGAAATATGGAGTTCCTTCCTACTGCAGAACTTGTCAATTACCCTGGTGTTAAACGTTAAATCCCTCCATCCTGGACATTATACTCTTTTCTATTGACAGTATTGCAAGAGCAGTGAGGCGATCCTGGGACATAGTGTTCCTTAAAAACGTTTTTATGCGTTTCAAGCAAGAAAAACATCTTTCTGGCTCAGCAGTGGTCATTGGTGTTGTAACCAAAATATTTAACAACTTCGTTACTTCACAGAATGGATCCCGTGAATTGTTGGAGACTATGTTTTGTAACAATTGAACAGCCATCTATATTTCGGAAGTCGGATCTTCCGTATAGAACTCCAAGTTGTGTCTTTAACATTCTTTTGTTCAGTACAGTATAGCTGTTGACAGCAACTTCAAGTTCGCGTTCAGGAAAATTATGCAAAAAATTGTCAAAAAATTCGCTGTTTAACAATTTTGTTGCGTCTAGGTAGCTTAAAGATAGGAAACGATGAGTAGTTTCCTGAATTATACGGTTACATACCTCCTTGGCATCAATTTTCTGGGATTCAATTTTCCGTCGCTTGCTGATTGATTCAGGAGGAACCTAAAAAAACTGGTAGATGACAGTAGCAGTCGAACATTTGAATTACCAAATACATTGTACATAGTTCCGAGTTCCTCCACAAACAAGCATTCTTTCCTTACGCTTTACTTTTGCAATCTCCAAGCTGTGTTGTGCTGAAGCTGACTATAGCACTTCCCCGCGTAAAAATAGCCAATCAGAGCAGTTATTTCAGCTTCGCACATGCGCATTAACTGTCTACATTCTCATGTAGTTTTGAGTAGCACAACGAACCCCCTGAGGCACCAAAGAGCGAAGAGCGAAGACTAAACACTCTACAACGCGTCGTGAACATAACCACGGGAAATTGTCAAATGGCAGATCAAATACTATGGTATTGCAAACACTTTATTTGAGCAAAAATTATCATTGTGCTGTAGCACTGTAGCACATAAGGACGGGCCGCCCCTGTTCAAAGCTTTCTAGTGAGAAGTTTACAAGTCAGCCAGTTGATAGTCACTAGCTATTTATTTGTCTGCGAGGTATGTAAGATACTCCATCAAGCAGTATACGTCGACATGGTGAAGTTCCATGCGGGTTGTCATTGATCGCGTATGTCGTAGACCAGGCGTCTCAAGGCCAACGCATAAAAGTTGTTACAAAGAGCAAGTCTAGATAACATAGTCAGCTGAAGAGATAAGCGCAGTACCCGAAGATAGCCGATCGCTGATTAATGTCACACGCATGAGCGAGCAAAGTTGTAACTGTCGTGGGAGAAATGCCACAAAGCTGCACTTTTGAGATGTACTGTCACAATAGACGGTTGTTTTCGGAAGGAATTTCTCAAGTAGTTTGCAGTAATAATAATAACAATAATAATAATAATAATAATAATAATAATAATAATAATAATAATAATAATAATAATAATAATAACAATAATAATAATAATAATAGGCTACATTTATTTTCTAATTATATCATTGATTAAAGTTCTCTTTAACACTTTGTTAAAAACATAAAATTTACTCTGTCACACGTTAAAAGTGTTAAAATTGTTAAAAAGGTATTTACCTTTGACAGACGGCCCGTTTCGACGCTATTTGTCGTCGTCTTCAGTGTCTCTTGAACCACTCAAAATATATTATATTTCTAATTATATACTATCAATGAGTAAAAAGAAGACATCTGAAGCGTGAAGAATCATACATGTTACGTAATTATTTAAGCATAAGGAACTGGCCACCTTACTCCATTATCTCCTGGCCTAGTTGACTCATAAGTGGTGCCTTGTTGGTATCACTTGTGAGGTTCAGACCTGTCTTCCGACAGTTGACCAAACAATAACAATATTTCATTTCTAGTAAAGGTTTTTGGTATCCCTCTTTTTTTGAGTTTATACTATATTTAATAAAATATTTTTATTGGGTTATTTTACGACGCTATATCAACATCTAGGTTATTTAGCGTCTGAATGATATGAAGGTGATAATGCCGGTGAAATGAGCCCGGGGTCCAGCGCCGAAAGTTACCCACCATTTGCTCGTATTGGGTTGAGGGAAAACCCTGGAAAAAACCTCAACCAAGTAACTTGCCCCAACCGGGATTCGAACCCGGGTCACCTGGTTTCGCGGCTAGACGCGCTGACCGTTACTCCACAGATGTGGACTATTTAATAAAATAAAATTCAATTAAATATTAATAATAAAATTACAATTAAACTTGTTGGTTATTAAAGTAAGTATTCTTACGTTACGCTAATATTAATATATTAATTACAATAATAGTTAAATAATATATTTCGTAATGTTTTCAATAATTAAAAATAACCTAAACATCTTAGAAATTCACAAGCAATTATTTTAAATTAGAACTATTCAAATTTTAAATCTCGTCTCAAATTCTTTTCTCAAGTTCTTCAGTACATCTTTATATTTGTTACACTGGTCTTGATTCAAATCAGGTAACAATTTTAGATTAATAAAGTGGTAACAGTTACCCACTGAAACTTGCGTCTCCCACAATTTCGCTTTCCCTATAAAAGTTTTTATTTCTTCATACATTTGCGATAATAAGAACATTCTTTCCTCGGAGATGGACACAATGACTGACTGTTACATCGTAGCGGTTGCAGATGTCTATTCAAACGTCGCGGTCAATGACGTCATCCGGAGATACACAAACTGGTCCTGCATCTTGTTCCACTCTTACATTGAAAATGAGAAAGCGGAGGAAGTGTTCTGAGAAGGCCCTATTGAGACGTCTGTCGTAGACCATTTGGTATGTCATAGTCTGAATCCAAAGTTTTTTATGTTCTACCCAGGTTGTGACGTTGTCATGGTAATGTCGCTAGAAGTGACACACTCCAAAATATCTTTAAATCTATACTAATAATAAATCTGTAGCCGAAATTTTTCTGGTAATTTTCGATTTTCCAAAAATAATTGGTCCTAACATATATAATTAACCATCCTGAAACCGAAAACCGCTTTTTTGAAATTTTTGTTTGTATGTCTGTCTGTCTGTCTGTATGTTTGTTACCTTCTCACGCGATAATTGGCTGAACGGATTTCGATGAAAATTGGAATATAAATTAAGTTCGTTGTAACTTAAGATTTTAGGCTATATGACATTCAAAATACGTTATTTAAAATGGGGGTTATAAGGGGCCTGAATTAAATAAATCGAAATATCTCGCTTATTATTGATTTTTGTGAAAAATGTACATAACAAAAGTTTCTTTAAAAATAATTTGCGATAAGTTTTAGTCCTTGAAAAATGTTGATAGGACTGATATTTAATGAGATAAATGAGTTTTAAAATTAAAATAACTGCCATCTAAGGCCGTGTAATGAATTTAAAAACAAATGACTTCGTCTATAAGGGGCCTCGGACAGCAACAATCGAAAGCTATGAAAGATAGCCTACAGAGAATGTTTCTGTGTTTGTATGAAGTAATATCGGAAGCTAAATTAACCGATTTGTTTAATTATTATTTCACCATTGGAAAGTGTAGTTTCTCTAGATGGACATAATGCTATAATGTTATTACTGTAACTTCTGATATAATATAATATAATATAATATAATATAATATAATTTAAGTTATTGTGAGCCAAGCGCCATTTACTGAATACGTAGAAAACAAGGGTTAAAATTAAGTTATTACCATAATTCAATGGAAACCTATAACAAGTAAAATAAAATATACACATTAAATCTAAATTATGTCAATCTTCATTAAACTATGGTTGCATGTAATAAAAATTAAGAAACATGTTAAAGGAATTGTCATTGCACCAAATGAGGGTCTCTGGACCAAAATGATCGCATTTTAATTATTTGGATGCAATTTAAATTAAGTAATATATTAAACGATTTATCCTTTTATCAAACACCAATGTTCCCTGGATCAAATGTCCTATTTTAATTATGTAATTACTTTATATTTATTTCTAACGGGTGCAGCGGAGCGCACGGGTACGGCTAGTAAATTAATAAATTGTGTTAAAACTCTACGCTGTCTGTTCTTTACAGATACTTTCTTATTATGTTTGTTATTTATTCCGAATGAAGTTGTAAAATTGGAGAAAACTTACGTATTAAGAAATAATATAAGAATAGTAAATGACTCGATAAAACACTATCCAATGAAAAGACGACTATAAGAAACGTTGGAAAGCCCAAAGAAAATAAATAATTAACGAAACAGATTGACTGCACATGTTTAACATAAAATTATCACACGAAAACTAAAATTAGTAACATTCACGTGACGATGTCGTGGACGTTATGCACACCCGTGATTCCGCCTGCGAAACCGTTAAATACCTCCCACATGTCTGGAGTGATATTTGGGCTGCCTACACAAAAATGAACGGCTTAAATCAGATACCTTGTACTACACACAATCCAACAACTACTGTACTAATAACCATATGCACTGCTATGGCTTAGGAATAAAATTATTTTTAACTGAAATAGAAGAAGCTATGAGTTCTAATTTATTTGCTTCGTTCGTCATGTTTCTAAAAACATTGATGTTAATGAAGTCACCGTATCTTATCACAATTCTATAACACATATCGATACAAACAATACGCGGAAAGAATAAAAATGGAACGGAAAAAAAACCGTTAACCGTCCATAAATACGAATTTTTTTTTGTGTCCCGTATGGATTTCATATGGAACAAGTTTTTCAGGGTTCAAATACGGGGCATTCCGTATAATATAATGTACCTGATAACTCCAGACCAGTGGTTGTCAGCACTCGCTAAAATGGGTAACGGGTAAGGAGTATATTGGAATATGCACCGTCGTGCAGAAGGGAAAAGTAGAAAGCATACCCGCCAGCAGCCACGGATGTACGCTAGAGCATCTCTTATCCGCGGGTAAGAGACGCTAGCCTGAGGGTGCACTGTGCTGATGACCGCTGCTCTAGACCAGTGGTATTCAATCTGTGGTACGCATACGGGGTACGCGGGATTGTCTCAAGAGGTAGTACGCATCACACTGATTACGTATGTAGAAATGCTGACATATTATATTAAATTTGTTGATAATTATTACAGTTTACACATTTTCATTGTTTTTTGTTATTTCTCATATAATTACAATGTAGATTGGGGGTGCAAAGTTATAGAAATATATTTTGGGGGTACGCTAGCAAAAAATTGCTGTAGACCAACCTTCCTAACGCATCGCCATTTCGAACACTTAGTGCTCCACCTAATAAGGCTCCCCAATGCCCTCTATAGAAATATACATCAATTATTACACCTTCTACGCGGCAGGAATATTAAACTCCTTATTATATATTATTTTACATTCATTCACAGTTTTCTATCTAAGGGCAGATCCTTCACTTCAAACCCAGCTTTCTCTACTCTTTCATATTTTCTATCTTCCTCTTTGTCTCCGGATATGATCTATATACTTAATGTCGTCTATCATCTGATATCTTCTTCTACCCCGAACGCTCTCCCGTTCACCATTCCTTCCAGTACATCCTTCAGTAGGCAGTTTCTTCTCAGTCGGTGACCCAACCAATTCCTTTTCCTCTCCTTGATCAGTTTCAGTACCCCGAACGCTCTCCCGTTCACCATTCCTTCCAGTGCATCCTTCAGTAGGCAGTTTCTTCTCAGTCGGTGACCCAACCAATTCCTTTTCCTCTCCTTGATCAGTTTCAGTACCCCGAACGCTCTCCCGTTCACCATTCCTTCCAGTGCATCCTTCAGTAGGCAGTTTCTTCTCAGTCGGTGACCCAACCAATTCCTTTTCCTCTCCTTGATCAGTTTCAGTACCCCTAACGCTCTCCCGTTCACCATTCCTTCCAGTGCATCCTTCAGTAGGCAGTTTCTTCTCAGTCGGTGACCCAACCAATTCCTTTTCCTCTCCTTGATCAGTTTCAGCATAATTCTTACTTCATCCACTCTTTCAAAATTATTTTACATAATCATACTTAAATTTTAACAGTGCAATAATTTGTATTTGATATTAAAAACGAGTAAATTTATCAATAATAAGTATCATAGAATGAGATTGTTAAAGAGATCTGAATATTGAAGACATGCCATTAGATCTGATACACCGTATTTACCCGCGTAATAGACGCACTTTTCTTTTTCGACTTTTATAACAAAAAACTATAGTGCGATCTTTATGCGATGAAAAAATTTTAGTGAAAAAAAAACACGTATTAAAGGTGCGCCAGCTCGAATGCTGAAATAATCGATAGAATATGTAACGATATATGGGCCGGGACTAATTTATATATCGATTGCATCACACTTAAGACGATCGATGGCGCAGTTGTATAAACAGATGATAACTTGTAACAATGAATACAGCGACAATAAGAAAATACACTTTATTGTTATTATTAACTCTAGCCTTACCTCATTCAATGCCAGCTTCAGCATCACTGCTATCATTTGTCACAGATTCAGATTCCTCTATGCGTCTAATAAGCGGGGAATTCTTCTTTTTAATTTTAAAGCGAAAAATTGGGGTGCGTTCATTACGCGGGTAAATACGGTGTTTCATATATTGAAAAAATACGAAAGTTAATTTAAGCTTAGTAGCTTCTGAAATATACCAGCCTGCATTTCGAAATACATACTTAAATATAGCAAGTACAGAACCACCAGTTATGAAAACACAATTCTGTTGCTTTGAAAAATTTAAGATTTTAAATACTGGTACTTTTTATGAAATATTTTCAGAATTACACAATAAAGAATAAATATGCATACCGTACCCTAGACTGCATGAAGTCAATGGTCTCGGTGATCTCGGTGTCATGGCCGTATTGTGGCATTGCATCTGTCAAGGTTGTCACGAGATAATCTTTCAATCCTTCCTGCAGAAGATAACCGGCCAGACCAGCAGCCAACTCCAGTACAAACACAACGCCGAGCAGCACTGCGAACTGTCCAAACAGAATAGTGACAATTAAGTTCAAAGCATGCAGGGCGAAAATAATAATCTATCTATACTAATAATAAATCTGTAGCCAACATTTTTCTGGTAATTTTCGATTTTCCAAAAATAATTGGTGTTAACATGTATAATTAACCATCCTGAAACCGAAAATCGCTTTTTTGAAATTTTTGTTTGTATGTCTGTCTGTCTGCCTGGATGTTTGTTACCTTTTCACGCGATAATGGCTGAACCGATTTATATGAAAATTGGAATATAAATTAAGTTCGTTGTAACTTAGATTTTAGGCTATATGGCATTCAAAATACTTTATTTAAAAGGGGAATTATAAGGGGGCTTGAATTAAATAAATCTAAATATCTCCCTTATTATTAATTTTCATGAAAAATGTTACATAACAAAAGTTTCTTTAAAAATAATTTCCGATAAGTTTTATTCTATACAAAATTTTGATAGGACTGATATTTAATGAGATAAATGAGTTTTAAAATTGCAATAACAACGCCATCTAAGGCACTGTCCTGAAATAGAAACAAATGACTTCGTCTATAAGGGGCCTTGGACAACAACAATCGAAAGCTATTAAACATAGCCTACAGAGAATGTTTCTGTGTTTGTACGAAGTAATATCGGAAGCTAATTAATTGTTTAATTATTATTTCACCATTGGAAATTGTAGTTTCTCTAGATAGACATAATTCTACAATGTTATTACAGTAACTTCTGAAACATATAGCAGGTAATATAAAATATACACATTAAAACTAAATGATATGTCAATCTTCATTAAACTATGGTTGCATGTAATAATAATTAAGAAACATGTTAAAGGAATTGTCATTGCACGAAATGATTGCTCTGTGGACCAAAATGATCGCATTTTAATTACTTAAATACAATTTAAATAAAGTAACATATTAAACGATTTATCCTTCTATCAAACACGAATGTTGCCTGGATCAAACGTCCTATTTTAATTATGTAATTACTTTATATTTATTTCTAACAGGTGCAGCGGAGCGCACGGGTACGGCTAGTAGTAATATAAGAGAATACCTTATTCAATTATTATTATTTATAATTTTTCATACGAGTTATTCAAAAGTAACGACCGATTTGAAAGCCCACTAATTTTATCTAATTTTCTGAACTTCTTGTAAAATCACAGCAGCATTCATATAGTTTTCTACGAACTTCGGTCTATCACAATGCTTTTTATCAGCCATGGAATCAGTCTCTTTCAATTTTTTGCAAGCTTCTGCAATGACGACAAAATGGCAAGGTTCATACTGGTATCTCACTCCATCTAAGACTTTTAAACCTTCAAAGTGGATTGGAACAATCTCGATTATCCTAATGTATAGTCGTCATCATCATCATCATCATCATCATCATCATCATCCTTGCATGTATTGGGCCTAGTGGCCCGTTAAGGTCTCTTGCCAACGCTTGAACGATCTGCCCAAGGATCTCTTGCCCACAGAATGGTAATTAAAAATTTGGCGTGGAATTCTAGAACGAGGCATTCTGATGACATGTGATCTCCAGTTTTGTCTGTATTTCTGTAGGTATTCCGTAATCGGTTCAATCTGCAATCATAATGTCAAAATTTCTAATGTGATCCATTCTCGTGTATTCCGCTGTACGACGCATAAATCTCATTTCTGTCGCCGTTAATCTTTGTGAATCAATATTACGAATCGTCCAAGCTTCACTACCAAAACAGAGTATAGGTCTGGCCAATGTTTTATAAATTCTGGTGAGCGTGTGTTTGAATATCTGATTAATTATCCCCATTGCTCTGTTGAATTTAATAATTTTTTCATTCAAATCTTTTTCTTCTTCATATGAAATTTGGTAACCGACATAACTAAAATTTTTAACTTGTTCGATGATCTTATTATTGATGCAAATTTTGCTACGGACTGATTCCTTTCCTAAAAAAGCCATCACTTTAGATTTGCCAGTTGAAATTTCCATATTGAAACTTTTTGCCATTTGATTAAAGTTGTAAACCAAACGTTGTAAATTATCTTCTGAAGTTGCCATAAACACAGTATCACCAGCAAATAATAAGGTACCTAATGCATAGTAACAATGAATAAAGCTAATTCGCATTTATGGAGTCAAAACCATTATATTCTGATATGAATTTCCAAAATAACACACATCATCTTACTTAAGAACAGCTTGGATTGCTGTTTATTTATTTTATTTGCTAGAGCAATAGTAGTGAAATAATTGAAACAGCTGTGGAAAGAACTATACTCGTTCATAAACAAAACTGTATTATTATTTTTTATAAACTTGCTTCTTGACTAAGTTAGACGACTTTCAAATCTCTCGTAACTTTTGAATAACCCTGTATATTAATTTGGTTTTGTGGCTCATATTTTGGTAAAACTGTAAGTATTACATTCCTATCATTTCTTAAATCTCGAGGTGAAGGATTTTTCCTCACCATAATTCTTTTATAACTATTTTAGTATGAAAATCTTAAGAAGCCTCTATTAAGGTAAAACAATTATTTCGCATTGAAAGTTCCACACTTCCTGAAATCATCAACAATTTCATATGAAAAATAAACAGTAATTCATTACTTCGAAATGGCTCAGAACAATCTTACCATCATGACCATGCAGGTGCTCTCCCGAAGGGCTCCACAGCAACCGAAGAACGCCACGGCGAACACAATACATCCTATAGCGATGAGGAGCACTGCTGGGGAAAAGAACCTATCTTCCAGGAAGGTGTCGAAGTTGTTGTAGATTGCTTGAATTGTAGTGCCAACGCCAATTATCAATATTCCCGTTATCTGAAATAAATAAGTAATCAGAATACGTGTACCAATATAAAAAAACTACCAGTAGTTAATAAACAACTCTCCACTCAACCGTCCATAGACAGGTTCGATGAAACTGTCAGTCACTTTTTCGACAGTACCGTAAGCAATTCTGAAACTTGTCATCTTAGGTTTCATTAAATATAATATAATATAATATAATATAATATAATATAATATAATATAATATAATATAATATAATATAATATTAGTATTAGTATAGTATACTAGTATAGTATAATATAATAGAATATCTATACTAATAATAAATCTGTAGCCGAAATTTTTCTGGTAATTTTCGATTTTCCAAAAATAATTGGTCCTAACATATATAATTAACCACCCTGAAACCGAAAATCGCATTTTTGAAATTTTTGTTTGTATGTCTGTCTGTATGTTTGTTACCTTTTCACGCGATAATGGCTGAACCGATTTATATGAAAATTGGAATATAAATTAAGTTCGTTGTAACTTAGATTTTAGGCTATATGGCATTCAAAATACTTTATTTAAAAGAGGGGTTATAAGGAGGCCAGAATTAAATAAATCAAAATATCTCGCTTATTATTGATTTTTGTGAAAAATGTTACATGACAAAAGTTTTTTAAAAAATGATTTCTGATAAGTTTTATTCTTTACAAAATTTTGATAGAACTGATATTTAAGGAGATAAATGAGTTTTAAAATTAAAATAACGCCATCTAAGACTATGCAATGAATGAAGAACAAATGACTTCGTCTATAAGGGGCCTTGGACAACAGCAATCGAAACAGGGGCCTTGGACATCAACAATCGAAAGCTATTAAACATAGCCTACAGAGAATGTTTCTGTGTTTGTATGAAGTAATATCAGAAGCTAAATTAAACGATTTGTATAATTAATTATTATTTCACCATTGGAAAGTGTAGTTTCTCTAGATGGACATAATGCTATAATGTTATTATAGTAACGTCTGAGTAAATCGAGGACAGGTAAGATTAAAATAGCTTCTTATGCACAGAAAATTTGATAGGCTATTTTGTACATTCGTTTTCTGTATTTCTTAAAATAATATTTATGTACACTCATTTTAATCTCAAACATTAACGAACAACGAGAGTGTATTGATTTAGTATGCAGTAATAGTACGCTAGCTTAGCAATCCATTATTTTATAATTCAAATTTTAACTATGCTCAATTGAATCGTGTTAAAATACATAAAATATATATGCAATAAATGCAATGCAAAAAAAAATTGGGTAATGAGCGAAGCATATTATCTTGCGCTGTTGTAAAAGTTGTTCCCTGGATCAAAGTCCTATTTTAATTATGTAATTACTTTATATTTATTTCTAACAGGTGCAGCGGAGCGCACAGGTACGGCTAGTAATATAATATAAGGGACCAATTGTTCGCAGTATAACCACAGCCTTAGTACATACAGTCACGAAGATCAATACACTGGTACAAATAATTTATCAGCACATCAATAACAACCTCATAAAATTACTTACAAAAAACACTCCCAAAAATAATATGCACTTATGAAAAAATAAATAAATAAATAATAATATAATATAATATAATGTAATATAATATAATATAATATAATATAATATAATATAATATAATATAATGTAATACAATACAATATAATATAATACAATACAATACAATATGTAATATAATGTAATGTAATGGAATGCATTGCAATGCAATATAATATAATATAATATAATATAATATAATATAATATAATATAATATAATATAATATAATATAATATAATATAATATAATATAATATAATACTTTTTAGAAGGGGGACAAGACTATCTGTGGTAACTTTCGAGGAATATCACTTTTGTTGACGTCGTACAAAATTTTGTTCAATACTCTTTTGAGAAGATTAACTCCATACGTAGATGAAATTATTGGGGATCATCAGTGCGCTTTTAGGCGTAATAGATCGACTATTGATCAGATTTTTTGTATTCGACAGATATTGGAGAAAAAAATGGGAGCATACATCAGTTATTCATAGATTTCAAAAAAGCATGTGACTCGGTTAAGAAAACATTTTCATAAAATTGTACATATTTACTAATACTTGTATATTTGGTATACTTTGTCCTTCAGGGCAAACCTTAAGGGGGGGAAGTATTTTATAAGAATAATAATAATAATAATAATAATAATAATATTCTTATTGAATTTGGTATTTCCAAGAAACTAGTTCGATTAATTAAAATGTGTCTTAGTGAAACGTACAGCAGAGTCCGTATAGGCCAGTTTCTGTCAGATGCGTTTCCAATTCACTGCGGGCTAAAGCAAGGCGATGCACTATCACCTTTACTTTCTAACTTTGCTGTAGAGTATGTCATTAGGAAAGTTCAGGATAACAGACAGGGTTTGGAATTGAACTGGTTACATCAGCTTCTTGTCTATGCGGATGACGTGAATATGTTACGAGAAAATCCACAAACGATTAGGAAAAAATTATGTAGGTATTGATGTTTTATCCCTATTTCGCTGGAATGGCACCCCCCCCCCCCACTAATACAATATTTTGAAGGAAACCTTAAACTTTGATCTTAAAAAATATCTGAACTGTATTTATAACAACATAAATCTCATCCTCGCGTAATTCTCCTGTTTATTATTTTCCATTAAGAAAGTTAAATTAAGTTAAATGTCGCATATTTCCCTCCTATGGTAACAACAATAAAAATTCATACTGATGAAAGTGATAGCACAATTAGAAAAAAGAGGGGAGAGAAAACATGAAAGAACGTTTTGTGGATAGACAATGTTTGCGGTATTCAAGATTCAACTGAAATCAAGGAGTCTACGTGTGTACAATGTTACCTCATTAAAGTCATTTACCGGTATTAAATGAGTGGTTTAATGTATCCTTTTAGACTTGTAAGTTACATGTTTCAGGCATGCTTACACTACCCCTCTCTTTCCTCGCCAGATAAAAGAACTTGAAAATGAAAGTGAATTTCTGTTTCATAGAATATTATATTTTTTTTATCGAATATATAAGATCAAGATTTTTTGTGTTTTACACTAAGTCAAAGACTTTATCATATCTTTCATCACAGTTCTAATAATGAATCCACAACAGTTCAATGCATGTTATTATTATATTATTTTTTTTTATTTTAATATTATATCTGAACTACGACCGAGTACGAGCGCTGCTCATTCGGTCTCAAATTTTGTTAATACTACTGTATCTTCTTTTTATATTGCTTGTATTATTTTATTTGTATTTCTCTTTGTTTGTTTTGTAATTATATTTCTTTATTCTGTATATTTGAAATAAATAAAATTGAAATTGAAATTGAAATTGAAATGCAGTAATAGCTATTACATTAATACTAAAGAAGAAATCAAAGAAAAAACGTATTGGGTTAGAGATTCGGGTAAGGAGAAAAGATATAAAAAGAATCTATCAAACTCTATTGATATAACTTCAGTGTGAAGATGTGAAATCCTATACTAAGTATTTAAGAATGGATTATGAAACATTTCATGTGACTCATAATGTGATATTAAAAGTTTTGTGATTGTCACAGACCATGACTGTGTACTTAATGTCCGCCATTTTCTTTCTTCTTAGTCACAGATTTTATCAAAGGTAGGCCTATGATGATGACCATAACTTTCATCACAGAAGTATGTCACAGCTATATGTGATCAAAGGTGCTATATTACATTGTAAAAAGGTTTTATCATAGGCTAGACTATATATTTTATCAAACTTCCGTGACACAGAAATTTGATAATATAATATAAGCCTAAGAGCTGTCACCCAAAATTAAACTGAATTAATAAAATAATGGCATTATCAAGCACTAGTGAGTACTTTATATTCCACCACTGTGGTTAGCATGTCTGACGTGAAACGAGCAGGTTCAAGTTAAAAAAAATATTTTAAAGTATTACTGTACGTATTAAAAAGAATAGTACATTATGCAACGAGCCTATAATGATAGTAATTAAGAAGCGAGTATGGATGTTTATGAAACGAGCGCAATGTCATTGACCTTGTGTAATCCCGTTAAACTTGGTATAACCTTGATTATTGAATTCGACATTGAAAAACGAGATGACAAATTGAATTTATTTGAATATTATTTACAATTAACGCTAAATTATTATAGTAACAGAACATAACCTTCTGCGACAGTATTGGATTTCCAGCCTCCGTGACTTTTCGCTAATTCTCTTTCGATCGCATATCCGAGAATAATCGATACTTGCGGTTTTATAACGGTACAAAGCTGACTTGTTATTGGCTGAACACCTGTAAGCTGAGTTGTCATTGGCTGAAAACACCTGTACTTTAATGAGTAGGTGTACTTTAATGACATGCATTAAAGGACTGCTACCAGGTGTATAATTACTACATTTCGGCATGGTCGAGCATAAAGATACAAAAGGAATCCATCAGACTCTACTGATAGAACTTCTGTGTAAAGATGTGAAATCCTATACTAAATATTTAAGAATGGATGATGAAACATTTCATGTGACTCATGATGTGATATTAAAAGTTTTGTGATTGTCACAGACCATGACTGTGTACTTAATGTCCGCCATTTTCTTTCTTCTTAGTCACAGATTTTATCAAAGGTAGACCTATGATGATGACCATAACTTTCATCACAGAAGTATGTCACAGCTAGATGTAATCAAAAGTGCTATATTACACTGTAAAAAGGTTTTATCATAGGCTAGACTATATATTATTTTATCAAACTTCCGTGACACAGAAATTTGATAATGTAATATAAGCCTAAGAGCTGTCACCCAAAATTAAACTGAATTAATAAAATAATGGCATTATCAAGCACTAGTGAGTACTTTATATTCCACCACTGTGGTTAGCATGTCTGACGTGAAACGAGCAGGCTCAAGTAAAAAAAAAATATTTTAAAGTATTACGTATTAAAAAGAATAGTACATTATGCAACGAGCCTACATTGCTAGTAATTTAGACGCAAGTATGATTGTTTATGAAACGAGCGCAAGCGAGTTTCATAATTTTCATACGAGCGCCTTAATTACCATTATAGGCAAGTTTCATGCGACTTTTTATGCTCGACCATATTTCTAACTTGAAAGTATTGAAAATTAGGTCTTTTTATGGTTATGTGCGAACTGACCTGAATTGTGAGATGTGCGCAGACGCGAGACTATTGATTTTTTTCCGAGGCCGAATATCATTGACCTTGACACAGAATAAGAATGAACATTAGTCTGATATTACGTGGAAATTGATTTAGAATTGAAAAACGAGATGACAAATTGAATTTATTTGAATATTATTTACAATTAACGCTAATTATTATAGTAACAGAACATAACCTTCTGCGACAGTATTGGATTTCCAGCCTCCATGACTTTTCGCTAATTGTCTGTCGATTGCATATCCGAAAATAATCGTTATAACGGTACAAAGCTGACTTGTGATTGGCTGAAGACCTGTACTTTAATGAGTAGGTGTATTTTAATGGCATGCATTAAAGGACTGCTACCAGGTGTATAATTACTACATTTCGGCATGGTCGAGCATAAAGATATTTAAAGCGTTGTTAATGTTTATATTTTTAGATATCTATTGAATATTAAAAATAATCTTAATAATTATATTCCTTGTGCCAGCTGTTCATAGTTACTCTAAAAGGCAAAACTATTACCTTGTGGAACCTTTAAATGTCAGACTGTCAAAATCTAAAAACTGGTACATCTCGATTGCCATAAAAGGGAAGAAATTACATTCGATTGTAGGATGTACATCCAACACATGTATGTCCTAAGAATTTTATCTCTTACAGATAAGTAAACTGTGCGACCTCGTTTTATAAGAATAATGAGTCGTATCAGTTTGGTAATGCATTGTGCCTCACATGAATGACAATATTTTTTTAAAATAAAGAATTGCTTATTAAACTAGAGAACCTGAATTTCCAGTGACATTGTATATTACTGATTTGAATGTAGTATACTCATATTTTAATTTCAAAGATATATATTCAGATCCCGTATAAAATGACTTGATACACATGGAAACAAATTACGAAAGAACTCTTCGAAACCGACATCAAGCACTTCTTTCTATCCCTCATCATAGAACGTCTTTATACTCATCTTCCTATACTGTAAAAATACCTCGCCTCTGGAATTGGTTACCTAATGACGTCAGGGACTGCCGGACTTTATCACAATTCAAAATTAAATTGGAAAATTTTGTCTTCGTTAATGT
This sequence comes from Periplaneta americana, assembly GCF_040183065.1. Taxonomy (NCBI): domain Eukaryota; kingdom Metazoa; phylum Arthropoda; class Insecta; order Blattodea; family Blattidae; genus Periplaneta; species Periplaneta americana. The sequence goes on along the minus strand of NC_091131.1, from coordinate 32,273,404 downwards.
TTTTAGATATTTCTAGAAGTATTGATTTGTGTTTTTTTCTTTTTCTTCTCTAATCTAGATTAAAATTGCAAGTTTCTTGTTTATGTTTGTTAATTAGTTAGACGGCATTTCGGAAGGCGGTCGGCTGCTACATGCGCCGTAGTATTTCCGGTATGTGACATCACAAACTTGTACAGAATCAGAATTAGTCTATAACAAGTACTTCCAGAATTCGTTTGTTCACGTGTGAATGTTTCAGTATGTTGAATAAGTAAAACTAAATTTACTGTGTATGTGTAAGATAAATAAATGGAAGAAGAGACTGTAAAAAGACATATATTACACAGACCGGCGTCAAAAATAGTATTTAAGATGTATAATTATTTTAAAAAACGTTGACGAGCAGAACGCTGCCGACTATCTTGATGCTGACTGCAACGTTGCCAACGCGCAAGAAACGACTGCAGAAGCATGTGGTGTGGGATTGAGAACCGTGCAAAGAATATTGTTAGTGAAGGAAACAGGGTTTGTTTGGTGTCATGCTTACTGTAATCAACGGCTAAGGTCATTATTGTCTTTTGATAATTTAAATTCTCTCCTGCGCTATTTGTATTGCACGTGCGCGTGAAGTACGATGTGGCAATGTTGTACGCTGCCTTGCTCTCTCTATCTGTCTCCCTCGACGCAAACGCTAGCAGACTACCGCCTTCCGAATTGCCGTCGACTCTAGGATACAATTAATTATGATACTTAACCACTCATTTAAAGTTTGTGTGACTGCAATCTGTGTATATTTTTGTGTGGCTTTACTTTGTTTATAGTGTTTTTCTCTCTCTCTTTATTTCTTGTGTAGCTTTACTTTGTATATAGCCTAGTGTATTTTTTTCTGTTTATTTCTATTATTGTATTTGTATTCCTGGTGTTGTGGAAGAGAAGGCCTGATGGCCTTAACTACACCAGACTAAATAAATAAATAAATAAATAAATAAATAAATAAATAAATAAATAAATAAAAAGAACAAAATAAGAATATTTTTTTTTTACATTGTAGCATTTGGATACAGTTGTAAATTCTTCTGAAGTATTTTCGAAGTAAGTTATGTACAACAGTAATGAACAATGTGTGTGTGTGTGTGTGTGCGTGTGTGCGTACCCAATGCCTACCCACTTGCGCGATTCCGGTTCCGCATATTGCGGATAGATGGCAGGACTGTGACCCATGTTCAATTTATTTATTTATTTATTTATTTATTTATTTATTTATTTAACCTGGCAGAGATAAGCCCATCAGGCCTTCTCTTCCTCTCTACCAGGGGATTACAACTACAATATTAAGAACACAATATTACCATTATCTGTGTATCTGTGTCGTAGACTAGGGTGAGTATATGTGTTAAGTGTAGTGTAGGGAATGGTAGAGGATGATGATGAAGGTAAGGAAGGAAGAAGAGGATACCCGGTATCGGCACGTAGCCTACTCCTGTCCCCATCTGACGGACGAATCACTATCAACAGTGACATATGACTTCTCTTCATATGCACTGCGGAGAGATTTAGGATTTAACCCAGGCATATCGATGCACAATTTTGTGATCAAAAGTTGTGCACCGCCACCTCTTCTAGCCCCATGGTAGAAATTTTACATGACAATTTCTGACCTAGCGGGAATCGAACCCGGGCCGGCTAATCTGGAGGCAGACGCGCTGCCACAGAGCTAAGTCGGCGGACTCTAATGAACAATTTACTGTACGTAATGATAAATAGGCTTAGGCCCTCTAAAACATATGCATATCTTGAAAGTTTGTAACATATTCACTGAATCACTCTGTATTTAACAACATTTAGTGGTAATGATGAGTAACCAAGATATTCTTTCGCTACTATTTTGTGGACTGCATGACGGAAGTCGAGCGCAGTTAAAAGTGCTGCTTTTAATTCGAGAGCACTGCACTATCAATACAAAAAAACATGCCATCTTGTTTATTCGGATTCTTCAAATGAAGTTTCAAACTTGCAGCTCTCTCTATAGTTACTGTCAGAGTGTATGTTGCTAATAATTATACTGCCCATTAACTCTAGAACAACTCCGTCGCATCACGCTGTTTCTGACATCAACAGAATGGTAATATATTTGATTTTATTCTCACGTTCTCATGTTCCAGTCTTACGAACTGACTGACTTGATCCAGAACCTATATTGCAATCTGCAGTAATCAGCCATACGACAAAATTAATTGTCATGCTTGGTCACGCCAAGATGGAGTATTCACCGGCCACTGAACGAATATTGCACACATTTTTTCTTCCTTGCAATATGATCCACTTCCACTAGATGGCCCCCCGACACGAGTAGCAGGGTTGCCAATACATGTAAACGAAATTATACTAAACGTGAGGGATCTTACTACTTACTACAGATGTGTGGTATTATGTGACAGGTTAGGTTAGGTTAGATTAGGTGTGTATTATGTGACAGGTTAGGTTAGGTTAGGTTAGGTTTGATTAGGTGTGTAGTATTATGTGAGAGGTTAGGCTTAATTAGGTGTGTAGCATTACTACTATGTTGGTGACACTGAAACCAACTGCCACATTAACGAAATATCGCCGTATTCTTCATTCACGTGCGACGATTTTCGTATTTACATAAAAGTAAGGTTCGTATTTAAGGCGGATTGGATGGGGTGGGCACACAGCTCTCCGAGTGATCAGATCAATTTTTACTAACCAATATTTTCATTTTATAGCTTATTTGAGTGATTTTTACACTGCAAATGTGCAAACACTCGGTGGCAGTAGTAACTTGATTAAACACAATAATTACAATTAATAAAAATGGTTAAAATAACCTAATTAATAATAATAATAATAATAATAATAATAATAATAATAATAATAATAATAATAATGTATTTATTGACGCTGCAAATGACCAAACATTCGGTGGCAGTAGTAACTTGATTAAACACAATAATTACAATTAATGAAAAAAAATTAAAGTAACTTAGTAAGTAATAATAATAATAGTAGTAATAATAATAATAATAATAATAATAATAATAATAATAATAATAATAATAATAATAATAACAATACCGGTATATTAAAACAATTGTATTGCTTCAAATTACTAGTAGGTACTTAATTTATGTTTTCTCAAGTCTGATTAGTGAAATATGTCACTAGTCAGAGATGTATGCAATGGAGGGGGAAAGGAACTGGTTTCCCTACCCCATTATCTCCTGGTCTAGATGCCTCATGAGCGATGCCTTTATTGGTGTCACTTATGAGGTTCCAGCCTGTTTTCGGACAGTTCACTAAATAACAATTTATGTTTTCACACTGTTCTCATTTCCGAAGATCTTTTTATAAGATCTAAGTAAGGGTTAAGTTCGTCTAAATTTTCATGACATTTCGTAAGATGTTGTTTGAATTCTCTATAAGCTCAAGTTATTATTTTTCAATTGAAGTTTATTTTCTTGTAATGTTAAATAAATATCAAAATTTGAAACGGCTAATGATGTACACATATTTTTTTTATTACCGATTGCCATAATTATAATTAACTTATTTATTAAATGACCGGCGTTATTTAATTTATGAAATCCTTAAACGTTATATGTGCAAAAATATTGAAAAAGCGTATTAATTTTCTGGGAAATCCACAATTTTATAGCAGGTACTGCGTAATGTTAACGCCTATTACGCTGCAAAAGAAAAGTACTAAGGTAAACGTGGCACATTTTGGCGACGGAATATTTAAAAGAGAAATTCTAACAATACTAACGACACACACACCGTTTTCCTTTTTTACCTATAGTAGGCTAATATCTTGTCAAGGTACTTACCACGAAGAGTAGATTAAACGAAAACAGGAGGTATTTTATGCACCTCATCCCTGCATTTAGATCCGTGGAAGGCATCTTGATCCAGTTCCGTTCTTCTACACACACAATGAGCTTGAAGAAATCTAGACGTTTCTTCTGGTAGATGATTTATCTACAAAATTCAACTCTATATTAGATTAAAGCAGATTTAAAGGGAAATGAATAAACTCGACAGTACAAAAGCCAGGAAAGAATTGCGTCACTGCGAGCAACTTGCCTCTTATCGCCCGTTATCAGCAGATATTTTTCCTGAGCAGTTGAAAGTACGTGCAGGTCTGCCGCAGGACTGTCATGTGTCACGTATGTGCCAATCATATTCCTGCGCTTTACCAAGGCTAGATGAACCGAGAGAATGCTGATTATTCAGGTAACAACGAAAAGAAGATACAGAAAGCTGGTGTATCAATAGAAAGATAATTTTATTAATTCTTATTTCTGTTAGGTCATCTATACTAATAATAAATCTGTAGCCGAAATTTTTCTGGTAATTTTCGATTTTCCAAAAATAATTGGTCCTAACATATATAATTAACCACCCTGAAACCGAAAATCGCTTTTTTAAATTTTTGTTTGTATGTCTGTCTGTATGTTTGTTACCTTTTCACGCGATAATGGCTGAACCGATTTCGATTAAAATTGGAATATAAATTAAGTTCGTTGTAACTTAGATTATAGGCTATATGGCATTCAAAATACGTTATTTAAAAGGGGGGGTTATAAGGGGGCCTGAATTAAATAAATCGAAATATCTCGCTTATTATTGATTTTTGTGAAATATGTTACATAACAAAAGTTTCTTTAAAAATGATTTCTGATAAGTTTTACTCTCTGAAAAATTTTGATAGGACTGATATTTAATGAGATAAATGAGTTTTAAAATTAAAATAACTGCCAGCTAAGGCGGTGTATTGAAATAAAAAACAAATGACTTCGTCTATAAGGGGTCTTGGACACAACAATCGAAAGCTATGAAACATAGCCTATAGACAATGTTTCTGTGCTTGTATGAAGTAATATCAGAAGCTAAATTAAGCGATTTGTATAATTAATTATTATTTCATCATTGGAAAGTGTAGTTTCTCTGGATGGACAAAATGCTATAATGTTATTACAGTAACTTGTGAGTGAATTGAGGACAGGTAAGATTAAAATAGCTTCTTATGCACAGAAAACTCGATAGGTTATTCTGTATATTCATTTCCTGTATTTCTTATAATAATGTTTATGAACATATTCATTTTTATCTCAGAGAATTAACGAACAACGAGAGTGTATTGATTTAGTATGTAGTAATAGTACGTTAGCTTAGCAATCCATTATTTTATAATTCAAATTTTAACTATGCTCAATTGAATCGTGTTAAAATACATAAAATACATATGCAATAAATGCAATGCAAAAAATTGGGTAATGAGCCAAGCAGATTATGTTGCGCTGTTGTAAAAGTTGTTCCTCCTGAGATTCAAGAGCTCCCACAACAAATTAAAAACTTTCTAATTCGAGTACATCCGTTATCAACACACTTTTTCATAATATAATATAATATAAACATAATAATAAATCTGTAGCCAAAATTGTTCTGTTAATTTTCGCTTTTCCAAAAATAATTGGTAATTACAATTAAGAAACATGTTAAAGGAATTGTCATTGCGCCAAATGAGTGGTCTCTGGATCAAAATGATCGCATTTTAATATTTTAAATACAATTTAAATTAAGTAACATATTAAACGATTTATCCTTCTATCAAACACGAATGTTCCCTGGATCAAATGTCCTATTTTAATTATGTAATTACTTTATATTTATTTCTAACGGGTGCAGCGGAGCGCACGGGTACGGCTAGTTTAATAAATAATAGCACATATTTCAATGGCCAGGGCCGCCGACAGAATTTATGGGCCCCTATGCAATACTGTACTCGGACCCCCGTTGAAAAAAGTAACAATTACAAGTTACCAGTTATTCTAACCATAATAATTATTTTCAAAATAAATAAAAGATAACCCCATACACAGATACGAACTTAAAAATATACATTTTTATTACGTTGAAAACTTTTAGCAAAACTTCACATTAGCACAATATATTATATTCATAAAACATTATTCTTAAACACATGTATTTTCTAACTTGAATCCAACATCAACAAACAACTCTCCTTGACTTCATTGATGCAAAATCATCAATTATGTTATCAAAATTTAAAGATCTAGCAAGATCGCTCTCCAGACTAAGGAGCCAAGGTTACTCAGTCGTTCTTGACACATTGTTTATCTGAATACATTTTTTATTTCCTTCATTTTGCTGAAGGATCTTTTAGCATCAGCAACTGTCACAGGAATTGTATAGAATATTCTAATGGTTATACAAATATTTGGAAATAAAGTATCCAGTTTTAATTCTCTCAGACTATTTAGGAGATTCAAAGGTTTCAGTGGGGTTGACCCTAAATTAGAGGCATGAATTGATTTTAAATATTTCTGCTCATCACTGATCTCTTTATTAATATCTTCATAAAGTTTTTCACGCAGTCTAGCACCCATATTAATATCTTCCAATTTTTTCTGTCTCTACTTGTGCTTCTCAGCTCCCGACTTATGCCTGTACTTGTTCATTGTGCAGTTAAACTATAACTGATAACACTAATGAACAGAATTTACTAGACAAACGACAACGAAAAGATGAAAGTTTCGACACGAAACATACAATGTACTGAAAAAGAAACGTATCCTGCGACTTCGGTTTGAGAGAGTCCACTGGCATAATATATTGTGGTGGGCCAGCGGGGGTTTGGTAGTTAGAAAGGACATGCCAATAAATACAGTAAATGAACGTGTTCACTACAAGCGACGGGAACATAGTTCAGGCAAATCCCGGGGGCCTCAATTGTCGTGTCGGTGAACGTTAATGCAGGAAACCGATATTCTATTATATAAAAGTCAAATATTTACATATGATGTGGTAATTTCAAAGAGTTTGTAATATATATAACTAGAGACACCAACGGCGCTAGTTTCGCGTACAAAATTGAACTGCTGTTTGGCCGCCATTAAAGGGAGTTGATGCTTCGCCGGGAGTGCGAGCAGTTCATGATTATTGAGGAGTACGAATAAATATAAGTATACTTGAAGGGAAATAATAAGAAAATGGTGAAATACTGCGCCGCAAATAATTGTTCGAACATAGCTACTATGGTAGAATGCTCAGGAAAGCATGCATATATTAATATTTGGAAGAATGTTCCAAATGCTGTTCCTCCTTTGAATGTGTTTACAGAATGTCGGAATATTTCTTGGATAAAGTTTTTCCAGAAACACATTAATCGGGTTTATAAGGTTGGTTTCAACAATGTATGTAAGGGTCAAGTGCCATCATATTGCAGTGGATTATAATAGCAGAGTGCATAAGAAAATCCTCAGACTATATCTGTCTAAATCTGTTTTGTTTCACAATAAATTAATTAATCATGTAATTTTCGTATTGTACAGTATGTGCGTCTAGTTTTTGATTCTGTTAAATGCAAAGAAATTAGTGAAAATATAGCTGATGGCGTAGCTAGGCCTATTATTACCACTATTACTAGGTCTACTACGACCACTACTACTAGGCCTACTATTACCACTACTACTAGGTCTCATTACCACTACTACTAACTAGGTCTCACTACTCCTAGGCCTACTAATACCACCAAAACTAGGCCTACTATTACCACTACTACAGCCCTATTATTACCACTACTACTAGGCCTACTATTACCATAAAAAATAGGCCTCCTATTACCATTACTACTAGGCCTATTACCACTACTACTAGGTCTACTATGATAAATTATCTAGCTTTAATTATTCCGGTAATCTTTTCGTACTTTGATTTTATTGTAATTGTAAATATAATACTAATTGTAATATTATTTGTAATTGTAATTGTAAATTTAATACTAATTGTAATTTTATTGTTGATATTGTAGTTGGAATCTCCTGGTAGAGGGGCAGAGAAGGCCTGACGGCCTTATCTCTACCAGGTTAAATAAATAAATAAATAAATAAATACTAATACTAATACCACTACTACTAGGCCTACTACTGCCACAAAAACTAGACCTACTATTACCACAAAAACTAGACCTACTATTACCACGACTACTATACCTACTATTACCACTACTACTAGGTCTACTATTACCACTATTACTACTCCTATTACTACCAATACTACTAGGTCTACTATTACCACTACTACTAGGCCTATTACTACCATTACTACTAGGACTATTATTACCACTACTACTAGACCTATTATTACCACTACTACTAGGCCTATTACCATTACTACTAGGCCTATTATTACCACTACTATTAGCCCTATTATTACCACTACTACTAGGCCTACTATTACCACTACTACTAGGTCTACTGTTACCACTACTACTAGGCCTACTATTACCACTACTACTAGGCCTACTATTACCACTACTACTAGGCCTACTGTTACCACTACTACTAGGCGTACTATTATCGCTACTAATTGTATTAAAAAGTCTGTACTGACCTCTAACTTGGTGGTCATCAACTACACAATGAATAAATTGTTTTATGATAAAATTTATTCTCATTATATTTTAAATCAGTTTCCAGAATTTTTATGATCCCATATTTCACCACTAAATATTTTCTAAGCACCATATACCTTCCGCTTCCTTTGCATGAAAGCACTGAAATATAGATGATTTTAAATATTACAGTAAATATCCATTATTATGTCCTTAAAACTATACTAGTAATATGAAAATCAATGTTGACATTGCCATTATTCAATATTTCACATATTCCGAGTGTATATGGGTGATTTAATTTATTTTTTAGAATATCGCCAAAGATGAATCACTATAATACTTTAATAAATATAGCGCTTCTCTGCCATTCATGTTTATTTCATCACGACTCATCCTTTGTAAAATATTTTTAAAACAGTGTCTATTACCAGGCTACATCAATGTCAAATTTATGTAACAAATATTCTTACAAAATTTTATAGTACCCGTATGTATCTACGAATAATTATTCATGATAATAAAAGGTAATCAGACTCACTTAATCTGACGGGCCCTTATTGCTCACGGGCCCATATGCACTCGCCCCCTTTGCCCCCCCCCTTCTCGGCGGCCCTGTCAATGGCTATACAATAATGACAGTTTTTAGAGTCGTGGCATATAACATTTCGTGATTGTTAATTTAAAAAAGTCTGGGTAAAGATATCACTCATGAATTTAATTTTGTTTTATTTAATAACGCTCACAACTGCCGAGGTTATATCAGCGTCGCCAGTGTGCCGGAATTTTGTCACGCATAAGTTCTTTTACATATCAGTAAATCTGAGATGAACCTGTCGCATTTAAGCACACTTAAATACCATCGATCTAGGGTCGGGATCGAACCCGCAACCTCAGGCACAGAAGGCCAGCACTATACCGACTGCGCCATCCAGGCCGACTCATGCATTTCTCTACACAGAATGAAAAGAGGTTCGAATAAAAGAGAGAGGAAAATTGAGAGCGAGCAAGACAGAAAGATTTAGGAGAAATTTTGAGTCGTAGTATTAGCACAGTCTAGTATATACAGTCACGAAGCTCAATACGTAGTAAATATGCATCCATAGATAGTTGCTAACCACTAGGATTGCTAATATCGTCTCATTACAGACAATGGGAAATAGTACCAGCACAGTCTATTGTTCCTAGCACCCTCACAACTCAAGCTTCGTGACTGTATATACTAGACCAGCGTTTCTCAAACTATAGTCCGCGGACCACCTGTGATCCTCGAGGTCTGCCTTTGTGGTCCTTAAAAAAGACAGAAGAAAAAATAAAATTCAAACGAATTGCGCATCACACTATAGCTTAAAATCTCAGAGTTTGGAAATGACACATGGCAATCGAATTTCACTTTTTCTCCCAGTACTGTATTTTATGAAATTTATTACCCTACCCTTCTATCGACTTCCCACTCTACTCTCAGCAACAAAAGAGGGATTTAAAGCACTATACACGTGGGTTTCTCGACGTCTTTTCCCTGCACATCTGGCGCCGCGCCTGTAACCCAGCCAGGGACCACCCGAATTCATAACAGAGGACTAAAGTACCGAACCTTATTTCAATTTTAAAATATAAGTATACTGGCATCAAAAAATGCTACGAAAATGATAAATTTGCTTTCGAAGGGAACAAGAGTAAGGTGGTCCGCGGAACTGTTCTGACTTTAAAAAGTGGTCCCCACTTCAAAAAAAGTTTGAGAAACGCTGTACTAGACTGTGGTATTAGGGTACGGTAAGCAACACGGACAACACACCAGATCTTCTAGTAATCTAGTTTAAACACAGTGCTCAAAAGAGGAAGGAAATTGTGGAATAAGTGAAATTTTTTTAATTATTTCACTGCAATGCATGTTCGCGAGCATTAGGGCTTATAATCTTCCTTTTAATAATATTTCGAGTATTTTTCAGGAGTTCGAGTCCACAGAATCTGCAGACAAACCAGTGATTTCCCTTTTAAAAAGGACAGGTCTTAAAAAGGAGAACTAGTCGCCTTGTTCCATAGGGTTGCCAACCCTCCCCAAATTCCCGGGATCTCCCAATTTGGCAGCAATTTTCAATAGTCTCTCGACTCCCGTATTTTTCTCCTTTTCGAGCATTTTCCTCCCTTATTTTTGCACTAATTAACACGAGTAAGTTCGCCATTTAATCAATTATTTATATTCAAGTGTTAAAAGTAGTGTACGAAAGATTCAACATGGCTTATTTTTTCATAAAGTAGAGGCTTTATTTCAAACATTTAATTTTGCAGTGAATGAAGACGATTTACATGATGAATTTTGTTGTACCAGAGATGTATTGAAAGATAAATACTTGGCAGAAATGAGTTTCAATGCTTACCAGGTTAAAATAAAAAATGTTAATATTGGCAATATAATAATGGAGCGTGTGAAATGGACGAAGATTAATGCTGAAACTGATCAGGAAGAAAAAAAGAAATTGGCTGGGTCACCGGCTAAGAAGAAACTGCCTACTGAAGAATGCAGTGGTAGGAATGATGAACGGGAGAAGAGTTCGGGGTAGAAGAAGATATCAGGTAGACAACAAAGATATACTATATACCATTTTGAATCTTGCGTACACTACTTTTAACACTTGAATATACTTAAGTAATTGATTAACTAGCGGACTTACTCGTGTTAATTATGTAAGTCTGTGCGGCTTACAGCTGTTTCGGTGCTTCATCGCACCATCCTCAGAGCCTACTAGATCTCGGCGTCATCTCGAACTTCTCTATGATGAAAGAGTAATGGAACGGAGAAAAATTCTCTCCGGCGCCGGGATTTGAACCCGGGTTTTCAGCTCTACGTGCTGATGCTTTATCCACTAAGCCATACCGGATACCCACCCCGGCGCCAGACAGAATCGTCTCAGTTTTAAGTTCCAACTCTTGGGTTCCATCTAGTGGTCACCCTCTGCACTGCGTCATAGATGTCTATGAACGTAGGACTAAAGTCCACAGATGTGCTGAGGTGCACTCGGTATGAGTGACTAGTTGGCCGGGACCCGACGGAATAAGCGCCGTCTTAAATCACGAATTGATTTACGCATATCATATATATCGGTACATTAAAATAATATATATCGAACTTCTCTGCCTGTTGTGTGGGTGCGTTTGATTGTTGAAAAGTGGAGTCAAATAGTGTGTGTGTACTGAAATTGATCTGTGTGTTGAGAATATGATCAGGGTGTGTTTTAGTGTGCCTGATCAAATTCTCAACACACAGATCAATTTCAGTACACACACTATTTGACTCCACTTTTTAACACTTTTCAACAATCAAACGCACCCACACAACAGGCAGAGAAGTTCGAGATGACGCCGAGATCTAGTAGGCTCTGAGGATGGTGTGATGAAGCACCGAAACAGCTGTAAGCCGCACAGACTTACATAATTAACACGAGTAAGTCCGCTAGTTAATCAATTACTTAAAGATATATGAATCGTACGTGGAGACTAAGAAGGCAGAAAATAGGAAAGATTGAAGAATGCTGGGTTTACAATGAAAGACCTGCCCTTAGGCAGAAAAGTATGAATAAAGAAATCTCTTATTAAAAATTATTATATTTCATGTACATAATTTCAGATAGGCTTTAGAGGCAGTGCCATCGTGACATGGCGCTATGAGAACACAAGAGAGAAAAGGAGAATTCATATTTTCCGCGCAAAACCAGAGAAAAATAAGTTCCTCTTATACTTGCAAATTCTACCAGCATTATCGTTGCCGTCAACCACGTTGTAACCAGAGTTTGCAGGATGGATCTGTGCCAGGCACTACATCCCATCTATACTAATAATAAATCTGTAGCCGAAATTTTTCTGGTAATTTTCGATTTTCCAAAAATAATTGGTCCTAACATATATAATTAACCACCCTGAAACCGAAAATCGCTTTTCTGAAATTTTTGTTTGTATGTCTGTCTGTATGTTTGTTACCTTTTCACGCGATAATGGCTGAACCGATTTCGATGAAAATTGGAATATAAATTAAGTTCGTTGTAACTTAGATTTTAGGCTATTATGGCATTCAAAATACATTTAAAAGGGGGTCTGAATTAAATAAATCGAAATATCTCGCTTATTATTGATTTTTGTGAAAAATGTTACATAACAAAAATTTCTTTAAAAATAATTTCCGATAATTTTTATT